>NC_053166.1:79954924-80254924 GCF_016835505.1 Polypterus senegalus | reverse complement strand
TGGCCGACAGTGGCGTCATACCATCGATTTAAGTAAGTACATCAGTTTCGGTTAGCGCAGGGAAGCCGCCTACCAAATTTCGTGAAAATGGGGCCATAAATAAGAAAGTTCAACATGGCGAATGTTGTCGACCATTATGACCGTTACGTGTAGAATTTCGAAATGAAACCTTCTTAACTTTTGTAAGTAAGCTGTAAGGAATAAGCCTGCCAAATTTCAGCTTTCTACCTACATGGGAAGTTGGAGAATTAGTGATGAGTCAGTGAGTCAGTGAGTCAGTCAGTCAGTCAGTCAGTCAGTGAGGGCTTTGCCTTTTATTATTATACTGTAGATATAAATATATATATAATATATTATATAATATATAATATATAATATATATATAATATATGATATATATAATATATATATAAATAATATCTATATATGTAAAATTCTTTTCACGTTTGAAACAGAAGTTACGTATGACCACGTGAAACGGAAATTATGTATGACCACAGAACATATTATAATAAAGGAACTAATCACTTCATTTGTGGACGTCATTTTTATATCATCTTTACAAATTGTTATTATTTGTGTGAGAGTTATTTTACTGATATTGAAAAGAAATAAATACAAACACGCCGATCTATCCCATAGAAGTGTGCCCCGCATCGCCCTCCCCAGCCCACCTATCTGGACTCCAGCGCTGAGCCATCTGCCGCCAGGCGTGTTCTGACAGATTTATTCATTCACGTCACTGTTGCGGAAACTGCCACATTGTAACTTTTTTTTAATTGCCAGTACTTGATAGTAGAAGAGATGAGGAAAACAGCTTTGTGTCTTTCTACTTTTTAACTGCACCAAGCTTTAAACAATGTGAAGACAAGACCACTTTCAGCAGCGAGGGGTCGTGAAAACAAAGTGGACGCTGAAAGGCGTGGAATGTCGGGCTCCTCCACTGGGTTGAAGGCTTTACAGTTTTGGGCAGCGTCCTCTCTTCTCACACTGTTTGTGACACTTTGAGTGCCCTGTCGGCTCCTCGGAGAGTGGAAATCTTTGCGAATGAGTGTGATTGGCGTCATTGAAGCAAAAGTCTCTTTGTAAATTGTGCTGCACGACTACTTACTGTCCCTTAAGGTGAGTTCGGGTCACTAAAACCCTGCAACATTCAAGGTTGCTTTTGTGATGAATTGTTTTAACAACATGTAGGGTTTACATCTAAGACGATGTACCAACCTCTTCATGTAAAGTATTGGACTTGGGATTTGTTTGGACCTTCTACCTGTTAAGCACGGAACGGCAGCGTTCACATTTCTCAGAATAATTTTTCTCTTAAATCACAGGCACATAGTGCAATTTTGTCAGGCAGAAATTTGGAGGATCACATACAAAATGTTATTTCTATACCAGACCGGTCGTGTAGTGCCTTTCACAAAGGATCTCCTAACGAGAGATGATCCATATACTGTACATTTAAGCTGCTGTTAGTTCTACTTACCTGTTGTGTTATAGTGCCTTTAAAATGTACTTTAACCTAAAGCACTCCAGTAGTGCTCAATGTATATTTACTTCTTAAATGTTAATGTTTTACTGTTTAATAATCTATATACTATATTTTATTTTTTTTCCCTTGCACTCAGTGAGCGAAGCCACTGGGTAATCAGCTAGTAGGTAATCCAAGAGGTTTACATATATATATGTATATATATATATATATATATATATATATCACAGTTGAGCTTGAAAGTTTGTGAACCCTTTAGAATTTTCTATATTTCTGCATAAATATGACCTAAAACATCATCAGATTTTCACTCAAGTCCTAAAAATAGATAAAGAGAAACCAGTTAAACAAATGAGACAAAAATATTATACTTGGTCATTTATTTATTAAGGCAAATGATCGAATATTACATATTTGTGAGTGGCAAAAGTATGTGAATCTTTGCCTTCAGTATCTAGTGTGACTCCCTTTGCAGCAATAACTGCAACTAAACATTTCCAGTAACTTTTGATCATTCCTGCACACCGGCTTGGAGGAATTTTAACCCATTCCTCTGTACAGAACAGCTTCAACTCTGGGATGTTGGTGGGTTTCCTCACATTAACTGCTTGCTTCAGGTCCTTCCACAACATTTCGATTGGATTAAGGTCAGAACTTTGACTTGGCCATTCCAAAACATTAACTTTATTCTTCTTTAACCATTCTTTGGTAGAACGACTTGTGTGCTTAGGGTCGTTGTCTTGCTGCATGACCCACCTTCTCTTGAGATTCAGTTCATGGACAGATGTCCTGAAATTTTCCTTTAGAATTCTCTGATATAATTCAGAATTCATTGTTCCATCAATGACAGCAAGCCGTCCTGGCCCAGATGCAGCAAAACAGGCCCAAACCATGATACTATCACCACCATGTTTCACAGATGGGATAAGGTTCTTATGCTGGAATGCAATGTTTTCCTTTCTCCAAACATAACGCTTTTCATTTAAACCAAAAAGTTCTATTTTGGTCTCATCCGTCCACAAAACATTCTTCCAATAGCCTTCTGGTTTGTCCACGTGATATTTAGCAAACTGCAGACGAGCAGCAATGTTTTTTTTGGAGAGCAGTGGCTTTCTCCTTGCAACCCTGCCATGCACACCATTGTTGTTCAGTGTTCTCCTGATGGTGGACTCATGAACATGAACATTAGCCAATGTGAGAGAGGCCTTCAATTGCTTAGAAGTTACTCTGGGGTCCTTTGTGACCTCGCCGACTATTACACGCCTTGATCTTAGAGTGATCTTTGTTGGTCGACCACTCATGGGGAAGGTAACAATGGTCCTGAATTTCCTCCATTTGTACACAATCTGTCTGACTGTGGATTGTTGGAGTCCAAACTCTTTAGAGATGGTTTTGTAACCTTTTCCAGCCTGATGAGCATCAACAACTGTTTTTGTGAGGTCCTCAGAAATCTCCTTTGTTCGTGCCATGATACACTTCCACAAACATGTGTTGTGAAGAACAGACTTTGATAGATCCCTGTTCTTTAAATAACACAGGGTGCTCATTCACACCTGATTGTCATCCCATTGATTGAAAACACCTGGCTCTAATTTCACCTTCAAACTACCTGCTAATCCTAGAGGTTCACATACTTTTGCCACTCACAAATATGTAATATTCGATCATTTTCCTCAATAAATAAATGACTAAGTATAATATTTTTGTCTCATTAGTTTAATGGGTTTCTCTTTATCTACTTTTAGGACTTGAGTGAAAATCTGATGATGTTTTAGGTCACATTTATGCATAAAATTCTGATGCTTTATATCTATATATATATATATATATATATATATATATATATATATATATATATATATATATATATATATATATATATATATATCTATATATATATATCTATATATATATATATACACTGAACAGCATAATGGTGTGTGTGTAGCTGATGTATGCACATTAGCAGCAGATTTGCCATTCATTATTCCCTAAATTTTAACATCTGCCACATGAATACTCTCCTCTAATTGGCTGTAAATCAGATGCCAAATTCAGATCCGCTTCCAATAAGAATGGCTCGACACCACACAACTGAATGCTTGCATTTTCACTTCTGACGTCTCTGTGATGGAGTTATCTCTGTCAGCTTGTCTTTAGGTTTTAAATGAGCAGATGGATTGGTCTTTGTTACCAGCATCTTTAACAGTTTGATATTCCTAGAGGAATTTTTTGTTGCATGATGCTGTGCAGAAAACCCACTATCCTAGGGGACCAAGTACATCTCCTGAGCCTGTTTGAAATTCTTATAGCTCTTTGGAGAGCACTGAAAGTCCCCATAAATATTGTGACCTTGGCTACAGACTAATAAAGAGAGAAATTTTAATTTCAAATCATCATTCTATTGATTTGCTGCCATTTCAAATTGTTATGCCCAATCCATCTAGTAATGTCCAGTGCTGGTGAACATCTCTGGCATAAATAATAGCAGGCAATGAGGAGGAGGCTTCTCATTACTAAAAGATTGAAGAGGACTTCCAGCTGTCACCATTTTATTTATTTTTAATATCTCCCCCATGTCACCAGTGTAACAAACTTTTTCAAGCTAAGATAGTATACTCAATGCAGTTAAATGTATCTAAATTGTGAAGCACAGGATGTATTGGATTGCCTTGGACATGTAACCTTTTATTAGTAGTAGACAGAAGACTGCATTGTGTACTGGTGCCATCCACCTCTGCAATGTCCCAGAGTTTTTGGGGTATTGCCCTGCTGCTGAGAAGGTGTCATTTGAAAATGAAGCAGATAAATCTTGTGTAAGTAAAGGATAATTCATCCATCCAGCCACCCATTTATTCAACTTGCTTCTCTAGTACAGAGTCATGGAGTGCTGATGGCCATCCTGGCTGGTAATAGCAGGTATAACATAGGAACTCGGCCTCAGGGCCCACGCAGACACACACCCATATACTGTATACACTGTCACAAAAGCCACGATGAGACAAAGCAAGGTTTGGGGCAGCCACCCGTATAATTTGTTTTCCTGGCTGCTCTTTGTGTTCTTTTCAAATGATAGCACTGCTGTGCACAAAACCAAGTCCAATACAGAACTGAGGGCATAGGGAAAAGGAGGAGGGTTTTGAAGGGGAAGACAGGAAGTGAGATCATAGGGGTCGGGCTCATTGAGGTCTTCAGCCATTGGTTCTAGCCCTGACGTGACATCACAGGGGCCGGAGCCGGCAAGGTCTCCTTCGATAGGCACGGTCCCGGAAGTGACGTCAGGAGAGCCAGGCGGAATCTCCCGGGAATGGCCTGCAGGCAAGGAAGAAAAAGAGTCAGTGCACTCTGCCACATCCTGGTATGTCTCAGAACTGTCCTTACCTGAGCCCTTTAGCTGCCTCCCATGAGCACGTGTGTGACAACACGATATTGTGTCAATACCCTGTTAAATCTGTTTACTGAAGCACTTTTATGCAATTTTATTTGTATTTTGAAACGTAATACTTATTTAATTCTTCAGATTATATGCTTGTTTATAAAGTGATTCAAGCTACAGATAATGCAGAGAGTGCCGGGGCAATTTCTCACTCAGCCCATATGCTTGACAAATCATTTTCAGCCTACTTTTCTCTCTGTAGGGTACTTGACATATTCACTCCATAAACACTTATTTAGATTAGTATGTTGTTTGTCAAAACATTTCTGCTTTACTATTTCATTGTTTAAAGACATCAGAAAGCTTAAACTCCAGTAAGAAAGGGATCAGAACAGAAACAATGCTCATATTTTGCTCCTAGCAATATTCTGACATTTGACCTTGCAGCCATGCAGGCAATATTATGAAGATGAGCTGGAAAAATACAGGATTTTTAGATGTATGACATGCCCATGCGCAATGGAAAACACAGTTCAGCAATCACTAACCTACAGAATTTTTCCTTCTAGAATTAAACCCATAAGCCATGTCTTCTGTTTTATGAATCTGCTTGTCCATGACAGAGCTCTTCTCAGCAGTTAGGATCCAATGTGGTGAGAACACATTTACTGGATTAATAAAGACACTGATGAACTTTACAATGTTTGGACAATGAAAAGATATTCACACCAACTTGGGAAGAAGGTGAAACTCACACAGACTTCTCTTTTAGGAGTTGACCTGCTGTCTAAGTACTGTGGTTGTCATGATCAGTAGGCATGTAAAAATGAATAACCCAAGACAAATATTGTTAGGCAAAAGACAAGGTACTGAGTCTCCAGAAGATTTTATTGTCAAAGCAAACAGCATGAGTTTTTAAAAGCGATGTTAGGTCCCAATGCTAATATGCAAAAATGAGTGGTACTATATAAACCAGGAACCTAAAGTAAGTCCACAAGGACTTCCTTCACCAAGCTAAACATACCCCTAATGTACGTTATTAACATATTCAGAAAACACCTTTATCCAAGATGATTTACAACATCTGAGATACAATTAGTTACATTTCTTTTGGTTTTCCAATTGGATCACAGGTAGGTGCATTGACGTCCTCGGTGTCACACAGTGTCAGTAGAAAGAATTAAACCCAAAACTTCAGGGTTTAAAGTGCAAAGCTTTACACTACACCACACACACAATTAATGATGTGATCAAGCAAACAACAGTAGGCACACAATACAAAGTACCAGACAACAAAATTAAAAAGTATAGGCAATGAAAAATTCCAACTGTGTTCTGATATTCCATCCTCATTGACTCATAGAGGGTTTCAATATATCCAAATAAGCCTGACCCAGAAATATAAAGCAAGTCAGGTATTGCATGTCAAAAGGGGAAAGGAAAACCATTAAATCCCTGGCTCCAAAGAAGCCAAAAAACAATGATTTTTATAATAAAGTTTATTTAACGTAACCTCAAAAATAGATCAACTAAACAAAGCCAAAATGCAAAATACAAAGCCAAAATCAAATAGAGCCAAATAACAATCTCAAAAGACATATGGCTATTGCAATATCATTATTTCACATTTATCATTATTTGTGATACACATACCAAACAATAGAATAGGAAGAACTGATTTAAATGCAAAAAAAATGTTGAGGGGGAAATGACCACCTAGACATGTGACTACATACGTGATATCACACACTGAATATATGACCTTACACTTAATATATAGATGCTTTGAATGATATAAACATTCCAGGCAGAACATACGAAAATGAAAATGAAATGTCCTTAAATGATTAGCAAACAATAATCTATAATAAAATAATGAATTTATTATAAATAAATAGAGAAAATTGATAAATGACAAAAGCCCCAAATGAGTAAATTGTAATGCAAATTAATCACTATGCAAGGAATTAAGAAGCTAGAATAAATATTCACTAATACGAAAACTAAAATGGAAATACTCAACACAAATATGAGAAAAATGACTAAAGAAAGCAAACACTACATTTCAAAAAGACAAAAATGAACTTTAAATCTATATATTGTGGCAGATAGCCGGGACCCTTACTTGGCTGGGATGCCTCCGTAGTGGAAGGACTCGGGAAGAGGATATATACAGGGCATTATCTCCCTAGATAGCAGACTGCCCTCACTCTCTTCCTCTTCTTGATCTCCAGCATCACCCTACAGACCGCCATCCTATGCTGCCTAACTACACTTTCCCCTGCCACCACTTTGCAGTCTTCAGTCTCCTTCAGATTGATCTTCCTGCATAGGATATAATCGACCTGTGTGCATCTTCCTTCACTCTTGTATGTCACCCTATGTTCTTAAAATACATATTCACCACAGCCATGTCCATCCTTTTTGCAAAATCCACTATCATCTGACTTTCTTCATTCCTCTCCTTAACAACATACCTACCCATCACCTCCTCATCTCCTATGATCCCTTCACCAATATGTCCATTGAAATCCGCTCCAATCACCACTTTCTGTCCCTTGGGTACACTGTCCATAACTTCATCCAACTCAAGCCAGAAATCTTCTTTCTCATCCATCGCACACCCAACTTGCGGGGCATATGCACTAAACACATTCATCATCACATCTTCAATTTCCAGCTTCATAATCATCACTCTGTCTAAAACTCTTTTCACCTCTGAAACACTCTTGACATACTATTCCTTTAGATACCCCATTTCTCATCCCATCCACACCATGATAGAACAATTTGAATCCACCTCCAATCCACCTGGCTTTATACCCCTTCCATTTAGTCTCTTGTACACACAGTATACTGTATCAACATTCATTCTTTCCATCACATCAGCTAACTCTCTCCCCTTAGCAATCATACTACTGAAATTCAAAGTTCCTACCCTCAGTTCCACTCTCTTTACCTTCCTCCTCTCCCCCCTCTTCTTCTCCTTCTTCAGCCAGCATTAGCCCAATTTCTGCCAGCACCCTGTTGTTAACCCAGGCCTCAACTGATCAAGTCAAGTCAAGTTGTGGAGCATGCACTGGTATAGTGCATTGCTGCACCCACTACACATCGAAACAGCTCAGGATCCCAGTTGGCAACCTCCCAAGCAGACATGCGGTCCAGTCCTACCCTCCAGAAATGACCCTCTATCTGCCTCAGCCAGGTGTTACATGGGCAACCCCTTGGCTTGGTCCAGCAACTTAGGTCCCCAACAATGAGGATCTTATGAGCCGGATCACCCTCGGGGAAACACACCACGTGGCTGTAGTGCCGAAACTGACGATCCCTCGTAATCCAGGTAATGTGCCTCATTCGGGACTCCATGAGCAACCGCTCATTCGACACAAAGTCAAACCAACTGTACCCAAGGATTTTCCAGAGAGACACAGTACCAAAGGAGTCCAGTCTTCGTCTCAGGTCACTGGATAGCATACATGTCTCACAACCATATAGTAAGACAGGAAGCACCAGGACTCTAAAGACTTGGACCTTCGTCCTTTTGCATAGATATCGGAAGTGCCACACACCCCTTTCCAGTGACCTCATGACCCCCATGCTCTCCCAATCTGTCTACTGACTTCACAGGAAGAGTCACCAATACTGATGCTCTATGTAAGAAAGCTCAGAGCAGAATATACTTTCTGAGAAGGTTGGCATCCTTCAACATCTGCAGTAAGATGCTGCAGATGTTCTACCAGACGGTTGTGGCGAGTGCCCTCTTTTACGCGGTGGTGTGCTGGGGTGGCAGCATAAAGATGAAAGACGCCTCACGCCTGCACAAACTTGTTAAGAAGGCAGGCTCCATTGTAGGATTAAAGTTGGACAGTTTAACATCTGTGGTAGAGCGACGGGCATTAAGCAAACTCCTGTCAATCATGAAGAATCCACTGCATCCACTTAACAGTGTCATCTCCAGGCAGAGGAGTAGCTTCAGTGACAGACTTTTGTCACTGTCCTGTTCCACTGACAGACTAAAGAGATCGTTCCTCCCCCACACTATGCGACTCTTCAATTCCACCCGGGGGAGTAAATGCGAACATTAATTTTATTTTAATTCTTTTCATTTTTATTACTATTTAATTTAATATTGTTTCTTTGTATCAGTATACTGCTGCTGGATTATGTGAATTTCCCCTTGGGATTAATAGAGTATCTATCTATCTATCTATCTATCTATCTATCTATCTATCTATCTATCTATCTATCTATCTATCTATCTATCTATCTACCAGAGACATGAATGTCACTGCCGTGGTAAGTAAACCTCTCAACAAGGTCGACACTCTCTACACAAATAGGCACACTACTGATGGCTGTGCCCAAGAGGTCATTAAAGGCATGGATCTTGGTTTTTATCCAGGACCCTCACAAGCCCAGACACTCAGACTCATTACTCAGTTTCCTGAGCGTTCCTCAGCCTCTCGATCAGAGCCTCCATTGACATTGCGAAGATCACACCATCGTCAGCAAAGTCAAGATCCATGAATCTTTCTTCACCAACAGATGCCCCACAGCCGCTGGACCCCACGACCTTGTCCAACACCCAGTCCATACAAGCAATGAACAGAGCAGGAGCAAGAACACACCCCTGATGAACCCCAGAATCAACTAGGAAAAATGCAGAGGTCCTGCCTCCACTCTGCACAGCACCCACAGTACCAGTGTACAGGCCAGCCATGATATCCAGCAACCTTGAGGGGATCCCGCAAAGCCTCAGGATGTCCCACAGGTCAACTCGATCAACTGAGTCGAACAACTGATCCGGTATGGAAATCTTTATTGTTGTCCGCATATTGATCTGGCAAAATTTTACACCAGATGCCCTTCATGACGTAAGCCTCCCCATTTATCTGGGCTTGAGACCGGCACAATGAAACACACTGGTTTGTTCATCCCCTGTGGCTGGGCTCCTCAAGATACAGTACATACATGTTCAAAATTCATAATCAAGTGTAAGCATTGCTTTAGTTAATCATCAAATGTGATGAAAAACTCCATAATAGAAAAGCAGAAAAAGAAGAGCAGCAAAATCTGCTGAGCGTCAAGCACATCACCGAACCTTGAGCATGGGAAAGGTGCTATTTAAATAAAATGTATAATAATAATAATAATAATAATAATAATAATAATAATAATAATAATGCAGAGCAAGTAAAAAGCAGGCAAACATGAAGGCTCATAGGCATGCAAGACAAAATCCAGGATACAGAATGCATTAATGACAGCAAAAAAGAAATTCATGCTGACAAAACCAAGAGATAACCACCATAATAAAATAAAAAGACAGCAACATCTGCTGAGTGTCAAGCACATTGTACAAGAAAATTAAGTGATGAAGAATGAGAATGAATAAGAAGACGAAACACTGTAACATATAGACAAGCAAGAAGTATCCTTAATATAATTATTAACATAATTTTTCATATGGTATGCAACTCAAAGCCCTGGACATGGAATGCAAGAACAAGGAAGAGATGGAAATGCATGGAGACAATGCATATCATCAAATAGTCAAAAGTTACTACCATACAAAAAAACTGCTTTTACATCCTTAGACCAATGTTCCTTTGAAGACCACTGCTTAGCAAAGTTATATCAACAATGTCATCAATGTTAACCTATATTTTTAATGATGAAAACAAAAGACTGTGTTGCCAAAATAGAAAAGATTACTCTATATGTTCCAGCACATGTGATAAAACCATTATAATCTGAGACGAACCAAAAGAAGTAACTATGTAGAAAACATAAGAAGGACCAACAGCTTATCTTTTCTTGTTTTTTATTTATATTTTATTTTAGGACTGTAGATCTGTGTGTTTCTCTAGCACTTTATAAAAGAGCAAAAGATTCTAAAACCAAATACCTGTAGCTGCTGTTATATTTCAGCCAGGGTTTCTCCTCTGGCTGGTGTTCAAATTCCTTTTTATGTCCTTTTTGTACATTTTTTATTCTTTTTGTTTATGTTAAATAGGGGGCTCTGCCCCCTGCCTGCTTCGCTTGCTATCACGTGGCTTAGCCACTCAAAGGGTGTCAGGATGGTCCTCCATTAGAGAAAGTGATTGTACTTAAAGAGATGGCATACAGAAGAGTATGTGGGGTGCAGACGGTTTGGTCCTTAGTTATTATAGATAGAAAATCAGTTACTTGAGTATTTCACTACAACGGTTTTAATTACCAATTAAAAATAAAGCATAGTAAAAAGTAAAAGTAGGAGTAAAAAAGTCTTCTGCTTTCGGCTGCTCCCATTAGGGGTTGCCACAGCAGATCATCTTTTTCCATATTTTTCTAAACAAAAAATTAAATTACATTAACGCCTTGTCAAAAACAATATTATGAATTACTTTATCTTATAACTTACTTTCTATAAACGCTGCTTTTTTAAAAAAAATTTGTTTGCATTGTGAACACCAGGGGTCGCTGTTGCCCTGTTAGACCCAACAGATAGACACTGACACAGGGTAAAAGCACTAAGAAGTATTCTTTTTAATTAAGTTTTCTTTTCCAGTGCCTCCAAAGCATTCTAGCCACAGCAAACAGAAATAAATCAAAACAGAAACACAATACTTTTCCTCATCTCCTCCCAGCAGCTCTGTCACACTCTCTCCCAACTCCGGCATGCCTCTCATCCGTCCTTTAAATAGTCTTTGACCCGGAAGTGCTTCTGTCCTTCCGTCCATGTGATTCACCAGCACTTCCCGGTCAGATGGAGACTTGTATTTTCTTCAGCCTGGAAGTACTTCTGTCCTTCCGTCCCTTCCGCTATATTGGTAAATCCCTGTGTCTCCCTGTAGTGTCCCCTGGCGGCACACACAGTACCCAGCAGGGCTGTGAAGCTGAACTCCATCTCCCATAGTGCCCTGCGGGAATCTGGGGCACCACTAAGCTGCAGGGAAGTTGCCCTCTAGCGTCTTGGGGGTTTCGTCCGGGTTGAGCTGCCGGCTGTCCATCACAGCATATTACTTGGGATATTTTTCTCTTTTATGTTTATTGGATGATTCTTTGTTCTTGATTTTTATTATATGCAGCTCTTTTTTGTTCATTTTCTTTTTTTGACGTTCTTTATCAGCCCTTTCCGCTCTCATTCTTTCGTGATCTAAAATCAACGTTCTTGATTAGAAAAATTTGCTTTTCTGCCTTGCCATATACTCAACTGCATTAAAGGGCAAGTTAGCAGTGAGAGTGTTGCGGGGTGGTATGGATAGAGGGTGTGCGCAGTAGAAGTAATGACTGGGCAAGCAGCGTGGACGGTTGTGGTCAAGGGTGAGTAATGTAGACACAACAGAAAAACTTTTTAATATAATAGAAACATATTATTTGTCTACACTGTTTTTTTAATTAGTTTTGTATATTTTTTATTTTCCATGTACCTATGCTTGTGCTATTATGTTACTTTTGTCCATTTCATCAAGGGACTGCCCTCAACCTTGTAATGGCTGAGAAAGTAAGCAGTCCCTTGCAGTTCATTGAATACACGTGGTGGTAGTGAGTTGTATTTATTGCTGTACTTTTGTACATTCTTGGACTAAGGTGACTTTTGTGCCCTGCTTTTGACCATTCTTTCAGATTATGTATTGGAATTTGTTTTCAACTGGATTGACTTTTCCAGAAAACTCCTGTGTCTTTTGAGTTCATTTGAACTTCCTTGTTAACAGATTATTTTTGTAATAAATGTTTTTATTTACAGTGGTGTGAAAAACTATTTGCTCCCTTTCTGATTTCTTATTCTTTTGCATGTTTGTCACACAAAATGTTTCTGATCATCAAACACATTTAACCATTAGTCAAATATAACACAAGTAAACACAAAATGCAGTTTTTAAATGATGGTTTTTATTATTTAGGGAGAAAAAATCCAAACCTACATGGCCCTGTGTGAAAAGTAATTGCCCCTTGTTAAAAATAACCTAACTGTGGTGTATCACACCCGAGTTCAACTTTTGTAGCCACCCCCAGGCCTGATTACTGCCACACCTGTTTCAATCAAGAAATCACTAAAATAGGAGCTGCCTGACACAGAGAAGTAGACCAAAAGCACCTCAAAAGCTAGACATCATGCCAAGATCCAAAGAAATTCAGGAACAAATGAGAACAGAAGTAATTGAGATCTGTCAGTCTGGTAAAGGTTATAAAACCATTTCTAAAGCTTTGGGACTCCAGTGAACCACAGTGAGAGCCATTATCCACAAATGGCAAAAACATGGAACAGTAGTGAACCTTCCCAGGAGTGGCCGGCCGACCAAAATTACCCCAAGAGCGCAGAGACGACTCATCCGAGAGGTCACAAAAGACCCCAGGACAATGTCTAAAGAAATGCAAGCCTCACTTGCCTCAATTAAGGTCAATGTTCACGACTCCACCATAAGAAAGAGACTGGGCAAAAACGGCCTGCATGGCAGATTTCCAAGACGCAAACCACTGTTAAGCAAAAGAACATTAGGGCTCGTCTCAATTTTGCTAAGAAACATCTCAATGATTGCCAAGACTTTTGGGAAAACACCTTGTGGACTGATGAGACAAAAGTTGAACTTTTTGGAAGGCAAATGTCCCGTTACATCTGGCGTAAAAGGAACACAGCATTTCAGAAAAAGAACATCATACCAACAGTAAAATATGGTGGTGGTAGTATGATGGTCTGGGGTTGTTTTGCTGCTTCAGGACCTGGAAGGCTTGCTGTGATAGATGAAACCATGAATTCTACTGTCTACCAAAAATCCTGAAGGAGAATGTCCGGCCATCTGTTCGTCAACTCAAGCTGAAGCGATCTTGGGTGCTGCAACAGGACAATGACCCAAAACACACCAGCAAATCCACATCTGAATGGCTGAAGAAAAACAAAATGAAGACTTTGGAGTGGCCTAGTCAAAGTCCTGACCTGAATCCAATTGAGATGCTATGGCATGACCTTAAAAAGGCGGTTCATGCTAGAAAACCCTCAAATAAAGCCGAATTACAACAATTCTGCAAAGATGAGTGGGCCAAAATTCCTCCAGAGCTGTAAAGACTCATTGCAAGTTATCGCAAACGCTTGATTGCAGTTATTGCTGCTAAGGGTGGCCCAACCAGTTATTAGGTTCAGGGGGCAATTACTTTTTCACACAGGGCCATGTAGGTTTGGATTTTTTCTCCCTAAATAATAAAACCATCATTTAAAAACTGCATTTTGTGTTTACTTGTGTTATATTTGACTAATGGTTAAATGTGTTTGATGATCAGAAACATTTTGTGTGACAAACATGCAAAAGAATAAGAAATCAGGAAGGGGGCAAATAGATTTTCACACCACTGTATAAAGATTCCTTGCTTTCCCTGCGCTGAACAAGCCCAAAGTTGATGGACCCTAACTCTTGTGGGTTTGAGGGTTTGGTATAGGTTTCGGGACTTTGTGCAAAGGTTCTCCTAAGTTTGCGACAGTTGCTAATACTTCTAAAACTGTAACAAAAATATAACCAAGAAACAAATTCAAAATCTGAACGCCAGAGGAGTAAAAGAAGAAGAAACAGAAGGTGTAGGGCGTGCCGCATTTGGAGGAGTGTCGCTAGCTCTGTGTTAGCACAAAATGCAAAGGTGTCAGGCAATGGCAGGCCCTTTTAAGTATTCTTAAATAGCTGTCGTGATTGACAGCACACCCAAAAAAATTAGCACTACCCAGAGAACCGACCCCTTTTCATAAGGTGCAGGCTGTTATGTTTCTGTGTGTTATAAAATATTTCTGAGAATTCGTTACACACTTCGTGTTGTTCATAGCTGTTCCCATTTTGGGTTTTATGAAGGGCATACATCACCCTTCAAACAAACTGACCTTGGGTCAGTGTAGGCAAACATATTGGCCCTATGTGGGCAACCAACAATGGCCCAACTGGGTTTTGCAGATTCAGGCAACATTGGCCCCATAACACTGACACAATGTGTGAAAAAAGACAGGGAGCCCAAATTTGTTCAAGAACCTGAGGAATATCCATACCTTACTAGTCTATCCATCCTTTTTCAATACGTCCAGGGCAAGATTGCCAGTCACCACTAGTCTATCCCAGCCAGCAATGGGCACAGGTAGGAAAAATCCTTGTTTAGTTCTTGTGTTTTAAATTCTCTGGTTCCTGCCTCTTTGCTTTTGTCTTCTTACTAAGATTCTTTGATTAACTTTTTGGTAGCAGCAAACAATAGGACAGGTTTTGACTTTGGCATTGGTTTTGATCTCTGGTTTTGCCTTTGCTTTCGGGTAACGTTTCCTCTCCCAGTCATCTGCGTTTCTAAATCAGTCTATCCTTATGTCTGTGGCATAACACAGGGAAACCATTTCACAATTAAACTGAACGTTAAGTGGAAAATACAAGAAAAACAAGAAGAAGAAAATGAAGAAGACCAAGGATGGTGCTCCAGTATAACCATAACCAGGGTGTAATGTTATTATCACCACATAATTAATCACTTGGACACTGACATTACTCTGAAGAAGTGAGGAGCAGTGAGTGTTTACAACATTTTAATGCCAAGATCATTGTTAAGTGCTATACATTTACTAAAATAATAAGCAGTGAAATTCTGGGCACCCTTATTGGTGACTTTGATGCATCCATTCCTTTTTAAACAGCTTATCATTTCAGGGTGTTTTGTTATTGTTGACATCACTGTCTGAGTTGCTGATGTCTTTATACTCTCTATGACAGAATGGCTCTGTGCTGCCTGGCACTGCATTCAGGTTTCGTTCCCACCTTGTGCTCTGATGTTGCCAACATACTCTCTAGGCCCCAGAGATCTGGACTGGATTAACCAGGGTCAAAAATGAATAGGTGATAAAAAGACATAGTATCAGCTTTATTCTGAAATAGTGTTTTTTATTTTTTGGATGTAAACTAATTCTGCCTCACTAACTCTGAGTAAGTGACTCTTTTGCTTAAAATAAAAGCATTATAAATACTTAAACAGCTTTTTTTGTAACAGAATATCAAAGAATAATGGTATGGTTTTAGTGTGAAAGTGGCTTTATTTTGATGTTGCTTTGTTAATCGATACACATCTTGTCTTAGATACACCATGTACTGTACAGTGACGTCCAATTTTCCATCCCAGTACACAGAAGACATCCTCTCACTTTTTTTTCTATAACATTTCTACCCAACTCTTGGTGAAGTATCATTTTGCATTGTGACCTTCCACTGAGATGTCTATGTCATGGTCCACTGATTAATGTAACTTAAATCAAGGCAGAACATCCACTCATTTGCACTTGCTTTTTAGAGCTGTTCTTTGTGTTTTAAGTCTCTCAAGAAATCTTTACTGCAACCTCTCTTGTTTCTATTGATTTCTTTCATATGTTGTTCTCTGTTCTTGATGTCAGGTCATTTCCTTCCTCTTCCTAGTGTCGGTCAACTCCATTTGTATTCCTCCTATGAGTTTTTCACATTCATAATAAATCCTGTTTACTGTGTAAAGTCTCTTGTGGTGGTGCATACTGTTAATAGCACCGTATCAAATAGCATTTGATTGACTGCTTAAGTACTAATTACTATCCAGAGTTGGTATGTGTCCCATCAGCATAGGCTCTGGTTTTCCACGGCCTTAAAATGGATACATAGGTATTGAAAGTCGAAAACTGAGCGATCGATGGCTGGCCTTACTATCCAGGGTCGGTTCCTGCCTTATACCTGCTGTTGCCAGGATAGACATGTCTCCCAAGTTGCCACAACAATCAGATGGAAACAGTAGGTTCAAAAAATCAATGATTCATAGCTGGAAACTGCATTGCTCCTCTTTCCCTCATTCTTGTTGTACTGTGCAAGGGGAGACTTTGCATCAACATTTTGCTATTCTGATGGAAAAGGAATTTCAGTTGTGCATTTAGCAGCATCTATCCTGAATTATAACAGGATAGCAATTATGATGACTTAATGCTAAAGACCTTCACTTCATAATAATTAGCTGGCTGAGGTTAGCCGATGGTATACAGCCATGCAGATTTTTTAGTATCAGTTTTGAGAAGTGGAGAGGACTTATTTTCCAGGCATAATTTGAATTGCATATGTGTTTGACAGCATTTTTATCTGTGGGTGACTTCTAAGCATTCCCATAATTGGCATGGGCTCCCGACTTAAAGCAACCAGTAGGGTTGTTTACAAAAAATCTTATTGGTTGACAGATTGTTTTGAAAAATTCAAAATGACCAAGCACTTCCCATGCTGATTACCTAGGAATAAGGCAGGTCATTGTTTTTTTTTTGGTTAAAGAAAAGCACAACATTACTAAATGAATATGACAAAGGTCTGCAGCCTTAAACACTCACAATGGCATGCTAAAGCCACAATGTCAGTCTTGCTTTCTTTGTTAACACGTCATTACATTTTTAAAGGAAACATAGATTACTCATTGAATAGACTGACTATTGGCTTCCCATCAAAGGTATACCATTCTGACCCACGATGCTATCATTCATGATTCTGACTCTCCAAACCTTTAAATGGAGAAACATCAGATTCAGAAAGTGATTGATTGATTGATTGATTGATTGGTTGATTGATTGATTGATTAATTGATTGAATGATTGATTGGCATCTCATCTAGGTAGGGCCACATTAAGATTGCTTTCATTCATGTGACTGTTTTTGGCTTTTTAAACATTTTCTTTAAGTATATCATCATCCAGTTATTTTGTTATTTCAAAAACAGCCACAAACACAATAAGATCTAGGCATATTCCATATAAACCTGAACAAAATGTAATAAAAGAAATATGGACAATAAATAGGAAAAAAGAACTATATGTACTACAGTATTCAGTTTTTTCAGTCAAAATTATAGAGAATCAACAGAATAAGGTGAAGCGCAATACTGTTTAGCTATCTGTATAAAGGAAAGATAAACTAAATCTGAATGGAGTGCAGAACAAAAATGAATAAATGACCAATATTAAGATAGTTTCTTGCTGGACAACCACTCTTCTAAAGAAATGCCTACAATACTGTAATGTTTTTTTTTTTTGCTGATCATCAAGCTCCATCATTAGACTCACTGACGTTAGCCTGTTGCTTCTGGGCAGTTATGTCACTCCCACTCCAATTTCCATGACATTAACTTCACCTTCATACCCAGCCAGTTCTTCTTTCCTGCTAATGCTAAATCCTTCTGGCTGTGAGGTTTCATGTTTTATAGGATATTAGGCAAATTTTGCAATGTGGTCATATTTCTATATTGAGCTGAAGCTTGTCTGTTTCATTGTCCTAAATGGCATCACTTCAGGTTGTGCAGAAAGTGGGTGCCTAGCAAGCCAGCACTCACTGAAGAACTTAATAGTTATTATTATTACTTTTGTTTTGAGGACTAAATTATTTGTTTGGCTCATATGGCTAATGCTGCCCTGCATCTAGGATTGATACCAGTGATGGACTGGTTGGTAGGGATCTATCAAATATTATCTGATAAGTTGCTGTTATTTTGTCAATTTACTAAGACAAATAAAGCAAGCCTGCTTTGTGTCCAGGCGCCCTCTGTCTTTATGTGGTAGTCTGCAAAATTAAAGTGTGGAATATTGCTGGCTGGTTTGGGTTGTATGTGTGTGTTACTTTACCCTTACAAAGCAGAGAGCTGCAGTGTGCCTTTTTTAACTTTATATATACTGTATATATATATTGTGGTATATGGCCGGCTTGTCATCCTGGCCAATATCCCCAGGCCGCCAGATGGAGCCCTCCCTGCAGTATGGAGGTGCCCTGAAGACCAACAGGGAATCATGGACAATGAAGTTTTTATCCACAGCCCTGCTGGATACCACAGGGGCCGCAAGAGGGAGCTGCAGGGAGGGGCAAGGAGTCATATGTGCCCTATAACCCGGAAGTGCCTCATAGGAAGAGCGACAACAGAAGTGACATACTTCCGGGGTGAAGAAAAGGACTTGTACCTGACCCGGAAGTAATAAAGAATCACATGGACTGGGGATTGGGAACACTTCCGGGACTGTGGGAGCTCCCAGACTGCGAGCTGAGCTGGGTGGAAGGGTGGCAACGCGTCTGGGAGTGGAGGATTGTATTTGTATTTGTGAATATTGATTTATATAAGTATAGTGGAGGAGAGGGTGCTCAGTGCACTGTGGAAGATAAATAAAGTCAACTTGTGGACTTTTATCTGGTGTCTGGAGGCTAGGACAGGGGTTCAAGGGAGCAATAGCGCCCCCTATCTGTCACAATATATATAAAGAGTAGCATATGAGAAAACATACGCAGATGGCACATCTACTCTATATGGTGTAACAGTAGGTGGGACATTTAAGTTGTATGCTAAGAACAATGTACCACACCTCTTCAATACTAAATAAATGTTCCTGATGCCAAGCTTTTAAGATCATAAGAAGGCAAATCACAAGCTCATAGACCCTCTTGAGCTAATTTAGGGCAGCTGGAGCCTGTCACAGCGGCAGGATTCACTGTCACACACAAGCAATTTGGAGCAATTTGGAACAAAACCCAGTGTAAACAAGGGCAGAACATGCAAACGCAACACGGACAACGACTGCGTGTGCAATTTGAACACTGTATACACAAGACGACAGTGCTAAACACTGCTTTACCATAAGCATTTGTTTATACTTACCACAAGATGTTGAAGAGTTGTGCCTGCTATCGCTGGCTTTAAGAGGAAAATAAGGAGAAGGTGGAGTGACCAAAAGTGGTGAAGGAAGGGTGAGTATAATATTCTTGTGAGTGGGGGACCTACACAGATGAATAAAATATTTTTGCATGTCTTCATTGCACTTTTCGTGTCATATTCAGCCCATCATTCTGGTGTCAACATAACCAGCCTCTCCTCAAAATTCCGTACTTTGGAAACACGTTGAATTCTGTGCATAGCATAATGCGAACACTCAGCACACATTAGCCACATCTTGGGGCGTGGATGGATGTCTGATGTCATTTTTGCCATGTGACCCTTCTGCCCCACATGAACACTTCAAGTTAATATGACAGGTTTACCTCTCAGTGATTAATTTTCGAGAATGTGGTGCAATTCACACCCACAAGCTGCCGAGCAGGTGAGAATGACTGTGGAGAAGCCACATTCATTTTTCTGTCGATTCCACCTCCAGTTCCACGTAACCCCATAATGGAAAAAGAATGAACGCAGAAAATAGATTATTGATTGACTGACTGGAATCACTTTGAAGTTTAGTTCCTTCTTTTCACTCAATACTGCTAGGACTGGCTTCAGTTTTCAAATTTCTCTATTGCAACCAGTTAGTTCAGAAAATGGATTGATGACAAAACATTTGATATATTGATTGATTTAGCTATGCAGAAACAAAGAAAATTCCTAAATTCTAATGGTTGTATTTTATCCCTCTGTCTTATTCCAGACTGGGTGAAACCTGTAACGATATTAACTTTCTAAATGTGGCTGGCTATGGTTGTGCTCTCTGATGGACTGACATCCTTTCCAGGGTTTGCTCCTGCCTTGCGCTACTTGTGACCCTGAACTGGTTAAGCAGGTCAGAAGATGAGAGGATTTCTACCTTTTCCCCAGAACATTTCTGAGAGTTGTGAGACTTGCCCGGACACCACCAGTCTGAGACCACATCTTTATAAAAAGTCACACGTTTATTACACACAAGAATAAAGTCCCAAACACCACACAATGCACACAGCAATTAATCTCCCCAATAAACCTTCTTAATGTCAGTCTTTTAGCCGCCAATCTCCTCCTGGGAGCTTCATCCTACTCCAGCTCCCGACTCTAGCTCCCAGACTGCTGGGAGGCGGCACCTTTTATTCCCGCCTGGATGTGCTAGAGGTGGCTGATGACGAACTTCCGGCAGCACTTCCTGGTGTGGCGGAAGTGCTGCCCTTTGCACCGGAAGCACTCTGGGCGTCTCTGGCTGGTTCCTCCGCCATCTTGCAGAGTGTGGCGGAAGTAACTGTCTCCAGGTTCCTTGAGGCTTAAGTCGCCCCCTGGCGGTGGCCATGGGTCACAACAGGCCAGAACTTCTTTGTCCCTTTCCCGTGGCCCTCTTTTTGTGCAGGGAAGTTCCACCTTCCGTTCCCTTTAGGCGTCCCGGCCGGGTAAGAACCCCAGCCGTCTGTGACACTGTCTTTCATATAATTTGCTCACTGTTGTCTGCATGATCAACAGTAGTGATCTGAACAACGATATTAGACAAGCTTACAGATATTATTGCAAATAAATAATATTTATAATGTTTCCATGTGTGGAACTATCATACCTTGGATTTTGAAGTTCATTTTCAGTTTGAGTAAGTAAATTATTCTTAATACATATTAATGCAGCCAATAATATATTTCCCAGAAACATTTCCTAAGCATAAGCGTTTCTTTTTTTACCTCATGTCACAGCAGGTTACTATCTTTTTTCTGTGTTCTCTGGCCCAGTTTACTCCATTTGTACTCTGAATTTGGCAAAGAGAAGAAATTGGGAAGGCATATGTACAGCCAGAATGCTTTTTCTATCAGTTCCTTTAAATTCATAGCTAAAGTAAAATGTTTCCAGAGTAGGCCTCAAACATTTACTGCCGTTTTAATAGGTGACAGGTATTTATTAGCAAATGGAGCTCACTTTGCAAGTGACTGATCACTCATTAAGTCATTTGAAATGTTTTAAACATAATGCACAATTGGTAGAGGATTTATTGCTGTTAATGCTCATTTCAACCTGTGATGCGGATAAAGCCCATAAGGTTTTAATGTTCGCTTAGAGCCCACAGTGAGGCATTTTTCATAACATTCTTTTGAAGTATGGTTTTTTGATTTTTTTTTTTTATTTAAAATTTGGCCACAACTTGAGTCTGTTTTAGTTGCTTATATTTTGTTTTCATAATGTGGTAAATGTCCAACTAACCATCCATCCATTTAAGGAAATTGTTTATTTCAATTTTAGGGAAGGGAATGGGGCCTGTCCAGCCAGCATTGGTGAAAAGTAAAAACCATCCCTGGAAATGTTGCCACTTCACCACAGTGCACTAATGCATAACTGTTTTAACAGGTATGTGGTTTTATACTTGAACATAGAATGCCAATTGATTTGTCTTTGGCAAGTTTTCCTCCATCTGTTTTCCAAATCCATCAATATCTTTTACATTGAACCAGCACGTGTGCCAGGATAATAAAGCAATCTTGGCCATTTAAATTGTCATAATAGGGTAAAAACACTTTTGATCTCCCATTAGCTCATTATACTAATTCTCTTAACAACCCTCTTCCATTTTAAATTGGAGGGAACCTACTAAGTAGCAGTAATTGAAAACAGGAGCTTATTATGAAGTAGACACCAGTCCATCATGAGGGACACTCACTCATGCACCCATAGTCTTGGACCATTTTGAGTCAATCTAACTTACACATCTTCGGGATGTAAGAGGAAACTGGAATGCCAGGACGAAACTAACATGGACATGTGGAGAACATGAAAACTTCACACACAAAGGCTGATAACTCACCGCTCCATAGACAGTGATTTGAGTTTGGGCCAAGTCACTGTCTATATGGTGTGCAGTGTCTGCGTGGGTGTCCTCCAAGTGCTGTGGTTTCATCCCACATGCCACACACATGCAGGGTAATGTAGGTTAGCAGGTAATGGTTTAATTCCAAATTCCAAACATATGTGGGGTAGTGTAAGTTAGCATGTCTTGCATGTGGCTGACATCCTACAACTCTGTAAATCAGAAGTGAAATTATAGAGTTGTATAAGTCATTTTAGAGGATTTCAGGGAGCAATTGCAGGCTTAAATAATTGTTCAGAGTGGTGCTACAAAGTTATTGTAAGTAACCCTCAAAAGACAGTGTGTTGCTTAATAAGGCGAGGTCACAAAGGACCCCAGGGTAACTTAATTATCCAGGGTAACAAGCCCTGGATAATTAAGAAGCTAAAAAGTCTACTGAATGAGAAAAAGAGAGCATTCAAATTTGGTGACCAAAATCTTGAAGGACACACAGCAAGTGCTGAAGAAGAAGCTGAGTGAAGGAAAGAAAAGCTTACAGACTTCAAATAGAAAACAAAATCACTCAGAATAACATGAAAGATATTTGGAATGGAATGGACATTATTACTTGACCCAAGAAATCCAGGGCTCGGGTGCTAATAAGGGATGTGGAAAAAGCATCAATTTCTGAACAGATTTTCAATCCTTCTGCCACCTTCTTCCAATGATAGGTCTTCCCACACCATCCCTACTACTTCAAAAACACCTACCTCTTCCACTGGAAATGCTCTGATCATCATTAGGAGCTGTCCATAACTGAAGACCAAGTAAGTAGGAAACTGAGAAAGCTACACACAGGGAAAGTTGTGGGACCAGATGGAGTCAGTCCTTGAGTTCTTAAGGCCTGTGTTGACCAACTTTATGGTGTCCTCTGTCACCTGTTCACTCTGTCCCTATGGCTTCACAAAGTGCTGTTGTTATGGAAAACATTTTGCATTGTTCCAGTTCCAAAGAAGGCAGGCACCTCTTCACCCAATGAATAAAGACCAGTGACCCTTAGGTCTAACATCATGAAGATCTTTGAGGGGTTGGTTCTGGGCAGTATGAGTCCTGTTGTGGTAGACAACCTGGACCCACTGCAGTTTATCTAAAGGATACAGTAATGAATGGGGTGGAGGATGCAATCTGCTCAACAAGGCCTATTCTCACCTGGACAAAGCTGACACCTCTGTGAGGATTCTGTTTTTTGATTTCTCCAGTGCCTTCAGTACATCCCAGTAATTCCAGTTAAGGGTTAAGCTAAGAGATATGCAGGTGGATGAGCTCATCGGGTCCTGCTTAATGGACTGTCCATCCGGTTGACCATAGTTAAAAGACTCAGGGACTGTGTCTATCATATAAATGTGAGAAACACAGGAGCACCATAAGGAGCAGTCCTGTCTCCTTTTCTCTTCACTGTACAGTTGTGCTTGAAAGTTTGTGAACCCTTTAGAATTTTCTATATTTCTGCATAAATATGACCTAAAACAAAAATATTATACTTGGTCATTTATTTATTGAGAAAAATGATCAAATATTACATATCTGTGAGTGGCAAAAGTATGTGAACCTCTAAGATTAGCAATTAGTTTGAAGGTGAAATTAGAGTCAGGTGTTTTTAATCAATGGGATGACAATCAGGTGTGAGTGGGAACCCCGTGTTATTTATACAACTGTAATCTATCAAAGTCTGCTCTTCACAACACATGTTTGTGGAAGTGTATCATGGCACGAACAAAGGAGATTTCTGAGGACCTCAGAAAAAGAGTTGTTGATGCTCATCAGACTGGAAAAGGTTACAAAACCATCTCTATAAAGTTTGGATTCCACCAATCCACAGTCAGACAGATTGTGTACAAATGGAGGAAATTCAAGACCATTGTTACCTTCCCCATGAGTGGTCGACCAACAAAGATCACTCTAAGAGCAAGGCGTGTAATAGTCGGCGAAGTCACAAAGGACCCCAGGGTAACTTCTAAGCAACTGAAGGCCTATCTCACATTGGCTAATGTTCATGTTCATGAGTCCACCATCAGGAAAACACTGAACAACAATGGTGTGCATGGCAGGGTTGCAAGGAGAAAGCCACTGCTCTCCAAAAAAACATTGCTGCTCGTCTGCAGTTTGCTAAAGATCACGTGGACAAACCAGAAGGCTATTGGAAGAATGTTTTGTGGACACCAGATACTGAAGGCAAAGATTCACATACTTTTACCACTCACAAATATGTAATATTCAATTATTTTCCTTAATAAATAAATGACGAAGTATAATATTTTTGTCTCCCCTTGTTTAACTGGTTTCTCTTTGTCTACTTTTAGGACTTGAGTAAAAATCTGATGATGTTTTAGGTCATATTTATGCAGAAATATAGAAAATTCTAAAGGGTTCACAAACTTTCAAGCACCACTGTACATCTCAGACTATAAATGTAACTAAAGGCCATGTCACTTGCACACGTTCTCAGATGATTCTGCACTTATGAGGTGTATTGATAAGGGGGATGGGACAGATTATAGGGAGTCTGGGGAGAACTGTTCTTCTTGGTGTAGAAGGAATTGATTGCAACTTACCATCAGCAAAATATAACAAATGGTTATTGGCATTAAAAAGTCGAATTACCCCCTTGAAACAAAGTTCTATCTGTCTGTCTATGTAAGTGACAAATGAATGCCCATGACATCTTTTGTTAATAGCTTCTCTCTTTCAAACATTGTAATGCTGCTCCACCACTCTCTCCTATTTCCCTTTTGGAAAGATTGCTAGCATGGTTGATACCAACTATGAACTTTAGAACAGTTTTGATATGGACAGGCCATTATCCCCAAAAATCGCAAAAAATCCTATTCTCCTATATTTTCCAGAATGAAATCGGGATAACTCTTAAAGGTCTTGAAATTTCTGCTGTCTACCACAATACCTGGTAACTTACTCAATGCATCTATAGTTTGTTTTGTGAAGAAAACTTTTTAAAATTAGTTTGAATCTCATTCTTAACAGATTTCCATCTGTATTCCCATGTTCTTGTTAATTTTAAAATATCATTTAATCACCTCTGTCACATGTGCACAAGGGAGGCAGTTAAAGGGTTCAAAAAAGGGCAATTCCACGCCAGATCAGGAGGTGGCAGAGTGCAATAATCCACTCTCTATTATCTCTGCAGACCAAACACAGGAAATCCTGCCTGGGTCAGATGATGTCACTTTTTGATCCTGAGCTGATGATGTCACTTCCAGATCTTGTGTCGATGATGTCACCTCCGGATCCGGTACAGACGACATCACTTCTGGTTCCTGTTTTGATGGCATCACTTCCCCTTATCGGCCTTAAAACCCCGCCAACTACCTTCAGTTGATCAGTTCTGTTTTGGACTCAGACTGGTACGCAATGTATTTTGTGTTTTTGCAGCCAGGCTCAAGTATACGGGTGGCTACCCCAAACCTTTTTTTTTGTATGACAAGGCTAATTATTTCAAACCTCTTAATCTATTATTGGTTAAAGTAAAAAGCTCTTTAATTCTTTATTTATAACTCATACCTCAAAGTCCTGGAATCAGCTTAGTTGATCATCTCTGGACTTTCTCTAGTGCTTTTGTCTTTTTTTGTAATATAGAGACCAAAACTGCATACATTACTCCAGATGATGGCACAATTAGGAGTTATGTGGCCTAAGCATAACCTTGTTGACCTATACTCTACATATCTGACTATATAAACTAACATCATATTAGCCTTCTCAATTAATTCTCTGCATTGGTTATAGAAAATGAGGATTTCACTATGACTCCCACATCCTTCTCATAAGGAAGTTTCAAAATCATTTTGGGTATTCTTATCAAACATTTTTACATGCAGTATCTTATTAAATTTCATTTGCCACAAATTTCTCCAAGTCTAAATTCTTTCAAGATCTGTCTGATTCTACTGGTAGCCATTCCACATAGTTCAATATAATCTTCAAACTTAATCATCTGGTTCTTCATATTTTTAACAAAATGATTTAGCAGAAACCCCAATGCTGATCCCTGAGGAACACCACATTTAACATCAAGTAATTACAAAAAGGTTCCTCTCCCCAAGCCTCTTTCCTTCCTGTTTTTAATCCACTTTTGCAGCAACTACACCAGAGGTATCCAGCTCCAATGGTGGGGAACTACAGTGGCTGCAGGTTTTCATTTTTACCCTTTACTCATTCAGCGACCAATTTCTACTGTTAGTTGACTTATTTTCCCTTTATATTATTGCCTTCTTTTTCAAGACTCAGTCCTCTGATTTGCTTCTTTTTTGCCTTAGACAAAATCCATCCATACTGCAAGATTCAAGTTCATTTAATGAGCCAATAACGGAATTGAGCCATCTCCATTTTGTTCACACAATATGTTTAGTGGCAAATAATGATAAACAATTGTCTTCTTGATGGCATTGTGGTGCAGTGATTAGGAGTGCAACCTCATAGTCCCATGGGCCTGAGTTAACTCTCTCATCTGGTCACTGCCTTTATGGAATTTACATGTTCTCCCAATGGGATTTTCTCCAGGTGCTCTGGGTTTATCCTACATCCAAGTAACATGTGTTTCTAGATGTGAATCGTATTAAGTAAGTGTGACTGGCAATCCTGTCTAGTGATGGTCCTCTGATTTGCTTCTTTTTTGCCTTAGATGGCAGCCAAACAAAAATTAGATGTGCAGTGAGCCAATAGATGACCAGCTAAGCTGTAAGCTAAACCTCAAAACAATTCCAGTTCAACCAGATTCCTAATTTGGAAGCCTGTTCTTAATGTTAATTAAAACCATTATTTAATTCCATGGCTTGCTGCTGCTCTTATTCTGCAATGCCAAGCATTTCCAAAACTGTTGATTTTCTTTTTTCCAAGACAAATGTTTTGTGGACATGAACAGATCAACATTGCTGAGATCTTCTCCTTTCTTTATTTTCAGATTTTGTATGATGAACGCTAGTTAGCTTGTCAGGCTTTGGCTCTTTTTGTATTTCATTATTGCATGGCTGCTATTCAGGGGTGAAAATAAATAATTAAGGGGTCTGAGTCTTAAAATGCAAGTCAATTAATATTAAGGCAAAAGAAGTTAATTAGCAGCCAGAACTGGCCACTAATTAAGAAAATTGTTAGAATGAAAACCTGCAGCCACTGTAGCCCTCCAGGATCGGAGTTGGACACCCACAAACTACACATTGCACATTGAACTCCCACTTCTTTAAATTTTTCACAGTCTTCTCATGTGGAACCTTGTAAAATGTTTCCTGAAAATCAAGATACATAATATTATATACAACTCTCAAATCGTATGCTTTTTTTGCTTCCTCAAAAAACTCCATCATATAAGGGAAACACGATTTCCCTTTCTAAACCTATCTTAACATATGTTTTTTAATACTTTCTTAAACGCTTCCTTTAAGTTATCTGTATTAAGCACATATTTACTTGGATTGACCCGATTACCTTTTTATGTAATTGAATTACTTGATAACTTAACAGTGTGAAGGAATTTCCCTTGCGTGCAGTGATTGGTAACATTTTAGTTTAGATTCCGCAAAAATGAATCTGTTACTCATATACTGTTATGTAACAAAGCCTTAATAAAGGTTTATTAAAACTTGTAAATCATAAGCAAATTGGTTCTTAATTTCTGTGATGAGTGGCATATTAAGAGCATTTGCTATGTTGGAAAAATTATTTGTTGACTATGAAGGATCTACAGACCTTAAAACTGAAATATGCAATATCAAGATGCACATGTCTCCCTTAAGCCACCTCTGAACATTCCAAATCAAAATTATTTTAGTAGGCCACATTCCTGAGATGAATAACCCATCTACTGATGCTTTGTGGGTGACATTAAGACTAAAAGATTCCTTTGCTATTGTTTTGTTATATAACAGTAAATGAGTAATAGGTGCATTTTTGCAGTACCTAAACTAAAGTGTTACCCAGTGTGACAGAGGGCGCCACTGAGCCCCAAACCCTTGACACAATCAAAATAAATACAGTCATGGGTTCGAAACAGTGGCTTTCATTATAAACAAAATCCTTCCTTCCTTCTGTTCCCTCTTTGTCCAGTGAGTGTTGCCTTCCTTCCTCCTGGCTCTGACACGACTGAAGCACTTCCAAGTCAACTGAAAGCCCCAAGAAACAGGGATAACAAATCCTCACAGGACCCCCTAGTAGCACCCTTTGGACCCAGCAGGGCTGATTCTTGGCACTACAGCTCCCATCATGCCCTGTAGGTGTCCTAATGGTTACCAAGGTTCTCGGATGCTGCCATCTAATGAATTGAGGATACACATATTCTGAAATAGAAGTCTTCCCCCATTGCTCCTTTGCTTTGTCCTTCTATCGAGGTAAGGTTCCCATTACCCGTCCCAGATGGGATGCCAGTCCATCGCTGTCTTTCCATTTCAGCCTCATTTCTGAAGAAGGGTGCCTGCCTGGCATTTACATCAGTCATTTTTTGAAAAATACTCTGCAAAAGTTTATATGTGTAATCACTAACCTCCTCAAGTCTTCAAAGACAAAATCCATCCATACTGCAAGATTCAAGTTCATTTAATGAGCCAATAATGGAATTGAGCCATCTCCATTTTGTTCACACGATATGTTTAGTGGCAAATAATGATAAAGAATTGTCTTCTTGGTGGCACTGTGGTGCAGTGATTAGGAGTGCAACCTCATAGTCCCATGGGCCTGAGTTAACTCTCTCATCTGGTCACTGCCTTTATGGAATTTACATGTTCTCCCAATGGGGTTTTCTCCAGGTGCTCTGGGTTTATCCTACATCCAAGTAACACGTGTTTCTAGATGTGAATCGTATTAAGTCAGTGTGACTGGCAATCCTGTCTAGTGATGGTTCCTGCCTTGCTATGACACTCTTAAAATACTGGTTCTTGAATGTCATTTTGTGGTTTTTTACTGGGTTGTGTGGTCCCTTGTAGATCTATTGCTTGACAAAGCACCATTTCATTCTGGGAGGAGATCTGATCTGATACCATCTATTCATGGTTATTTATTATATTGAGCCTACTATAGATCTAAAAAATAAAGGTTCTTTCTGGATCCTTCATTTGATTTGGACCAAAAAGCTGTTCTTCTTTGGCATCACTCTGAAGAACCACTCTGGCACCTTTACTTTTAAGAATGAGGATAGGCTTTGACTCCATGTGACTCTGTAGTGGAACTACTGACAGATGTCTACGTCTGTTAAGGTGTGGTAAAAAATATGTTCAGAAAATAGTTTTCTGTTGGCATCCCATCCAGAGTTGGCTCCTGTTTCTCTGCTAGAATATGCTTGAGCCCCGCCAAAGCTATACACTTTTGCGCATCTAGTTTCCTGAGAATAGGTTGATCACGAAAGAGAAAAACAGGTTCACGGTTCAAACCCCAGACATGAGAAATGGAACTTGTAGGGTTGGCATAGAGCTTTGGTATGTATGGATAGCCACAATTACAGAATCGCTTGTTGTGGCTAAGAAATAATCTAGCAAATATAGAGAAGCAAAATCATGAGATGACTCAGGTCCTGAGAAGAGACTATCTGAGTGCTCATCTGTGCCTTTAAATTAATCTTCTTCTGGACTGGCATTGAAACCAATCAGCCACCAGAACACATTAAAGCAAGAGATGTAACCTGGGGCCCAGTAAATCACAGTGCTCTTAGCAGTCAGGAGTCGTACTACCCAGGAGTTTTATTACAAACGGGAGAATTATTAAATTCGGGCCCAATATTAAAGAAGACCATTTTATTACCTGCTGAAACTATATTAAAGAAAGCAACTTTATTAGAGGCACAAAGCTACTAGAAAAGTGGCATTATTAATATGTGAATGAACTGTATTTTTTATTATGTGTTGCTCAAGTTTCATTCTATGCCAACTCTAGCTGTCTTATTTAACAGCATTTTAAGTTTGTTCTCGTGATCACTTGCCAAATCAGAGAGAAAAGAAATTCCTGTGTCACAGCTCATCAGCTTCTCACTTCTTTGGGTTCTCCCATGGTTGATTATCTGGTGGCTTTGTGCTGAATTTCGTTGTCCTTCCTGGTTTCGTGTGGCTTCCTTCTCAAGACTACAATAAATACTGGCATACTAAAATGACCCCGTTATAGCTGAGCCGCGCGCTTCTGTCGTACACGTCACTTTTCTTTTCTTTTTATTCTTTTTTTTTAAGCCTGTGTTTCTTTCGTTTTGTTATAAACACGAAGTTGTCTACGCTAGTTTACCGTGAAAGGCGATGCGTAACAAAACAATTTAAACTGATGGATGTAAATTACCGGCTTGGCTTTGATGTTGGCGCTCGCTTAAAAAATCACCAGGAGGTAGCAAAGTAACGGGAAGGTAAAATCGTATCAAAGTGGACGTGAAGTTTAAATTACGGCTTTGAAAGGGAAGAATTAACCATGAGCTTCACAGGTGAATAATGCATTTCCCAAAACAAAGCAATGTATTAGTAACGATTAAACTGGAATTTCCCTGGTACATTGCCAATCCGTCCGCCACTTCTTTATGAATACCGCTGGGGGGCAACATAAACCGCGAATTGTGAAACGTGGTGTCCAGTTGTGCGCGTGCGCTTCTGATTTTCATGCTGGGCAGTCTGACAGATTTTTGAGCACAGACCGTCTCCGGTTTTAATCTAAACTCGCAGTGCTAGAATTTACTTATTTGTACACTCTACTGAAGTGGGCGTTAGGCAATAAATAAACAAATTAATAAATAAATAAACAAACACGTAAATAAATAAATAAAAAGTGTGTGTTAAGTTTACCGAAGGCTCTAAATTAACCCAGTACAACACAGTGCGTGACTGTGCCCTTCTGATGGTGGTGATTCCGGGCTTGGTTCCTTTGTGCCCGATTCAGTCCGGATTGAAAACGAATCCTGTTACCTTGAGTTGTAAATGGATGAAATGAACATCACAAAATATGATTTTTTTTGTAACAAACGCATAAAACCTCATGGACGGTGACCATCCCCTTCATGTGCTCGCGCCACTCCCACCGTTACCGGATTAGAAGCTGAAAGGGTCAGCTAAACGAGGGGGATTTAGTTCACAACATCCATGCATGATAACATGCATCAAATTTAAGGCGACGAACAAGCAAACACGTCCTAAAAAAGCAGGCACAAATCCTGAATGGCTGGATGGCCTCCATTAACGCTGTTTAAGGATGCATGAGTGATAACTTCCTCACAGATGGCGGCTAAGTGTTAAACCAAGTACTTCCTCGGGCCGTCGAGAATAACAAGGTCTATTGCCCTCGGCTAATTAGAGCCCTCCTTTAGCTTTCTAGACACTTCCTATGGCCTCGGCCAAGACAAACCGTTGACATCACACAGCCAGGGGTGAACCGCCTGTGGCATCGGCTAATTCATGGCCCTCGGTCTGGCTGCTTAGTCACTTTGTTGTCACCTTGAGGACGTGCGCCTCAATATGCATCCGCGTTCCTCTGGGAGGCTGGAGTGTCTTACGTCCCGCAGTTTGCGGACTGATCGACATTGGTGTGATCGTGTTTTCGTCTTTGACTGTTTTTGCGTGGGTGTACATATGTGTTTTTCTGAAATTCAACATCTTCGCGAATGTGTTGGTGCACGTCTTTGGTGTGTGTACGCGCTAGTCATGTAACGTCTCTGATTTATAGCGCTTTCCTTGAACTGCATGCAAGACCCGGGCTCTGAAGCTGACATTTAATAGGAGAGGGTTAATTACACGGCTTTCTTTATCTGCGGCTAGGATAAGTCTAATTAAAGCTGATCCCCTTTGGAAATTCGATTTCTGAAGCGCCATCTCCAAAAGTAAGGTGTCTGCTAAATAAATAAAGAATGATCATCATAATGAAAAACTGATTTTTATCACACAGATATGTGTTGGCTGGGCAATTTGGCTGTGAGGCAGGTGAGAAAATAAAGAAGGCACTTGAATTTTGGAAACTGGGTTTGACCTCATTTGTAAGTGAATGTCACGTGGAACTCACTGTTGTAGCGTTTCATTTTATTTTTTGTCCCCGTTTTGGTTTCCGTGGAGCTTTATACCTTTTCCCATATTGGTGAGCTACCTGAGATCTGCCGTCCCAATGTTTCCTGTGATTTAGAGAATGATGGATTATTTATGCGAACACTTTGTTTTGAAGTAACCGGGAGGGAGACTCCTTTCCATTTGTACATATGGTAACATCCTGAGTGCAGATTAATGTCCGATTAGGCCTGTGTTGGAGGTGGAGTGGCGCTTCAGTGGCAGTATTGGCATATTACCTGCTGTGTTTTATTGTTATGCTCTACAATTCAAAAAAAAGGAAACGTGTGTTGGGTATACCGTATTTTTAAATTAATGTGGTTAGTTAAGGCTTTCCAAAGTCTGTATATTGTAGGCTTATCATCTTCATGTGTATGAAGTAAAGATAAACTAAAACTTTTCATACTTAAAGCACATACTGTATGTGGCCTAGTGGTTAAGGCATGGGGCATCACACACAAAGATGCCAGTTCAGTCCCCACCACTGACTGATTGAGTAATGCTAGGCAAGATGTCTGTTCTGTCCAACTGCTAGAAATCTGTACAGTATGTAAGCAGTATGCAAGCAATTACTCTGTATATATCCATTTTTGTGTAATGTTTTAGAATAGGGGCTATTTTGGGGTGTCTGTAGGCCAGTTACGGGTCTGTAATAAGACCTTAGCAAACACTTTGTTTGGTTATAGTAATGACAACACTAAAACAGGAGCTACCTTGTAGCATTGTGAGGATTTCTGTTTTTCAATTTCTCCAGTGCCTTCGGTACTTTCCAGCAATCCCTGTTATTTGTTAAGATCAGAGATATGCCGGTAGGTGAGCCTATGGTATCCTGGATTATGGACTATACAGTATACTGGACAGACCACAGTTTACGAGATTCAATGACTGTGTCTCTGATATGGATTTGAGCAATGCTGGAGCACCACAAGGTGTCCCATCAGAAAACGCCCGGTCATTATTTAGGGAGTGGATGTAGAGGAACTACCTTGCTACAAGTGACTTGGGAGTCCTGACCAATTACAGTTTGGACTGGTCTCATAACACAGAAGAACTAGATAAGAATGGGAAGAGCTTTCTCTTTTTTAGGAGACTGCGTTCCGTTAGCATGAGTAATGATACCCTTCATATCTTCTACAACTCAATGATGGACAGTTTAATTTTGTACACTATGGTGTTCTGGGCTGGTAACATCACAAGGGTACCCCCGCAGATCAGCAAACTAATTAAAAGGCTGGACTTAGATATGGGACACACTCTGGATGCCCTGTCTGTACTGAGGAGGAGAGAATTAAACAAAACTGAGTACCATTATGAACAATAGTACACCTTCTCTCTCTGACACAATAACACAGTGTCCTTTTAACCAATGAATTATTCAGCAGAAGTGTATCAAGAAACACTGTGACTGGGACAAATACAGTTTTATCTATCTATCTATCTATCTATCTATCTATCTATCTATCTATCTATCTATCTATCTATCTATCTATCTATCATACATCTGTTACTTATGTATAACAGTGTAACATGTCCTTTAAAAGGGCTCTATATCACATAACATAATTTAACTAAGTATGTGAATTATAGATAGACTTTAAAGCTGCTACTCTACGCTGTTACCAGCTGTTTTGTAATAAAACAATTAATTAATTGTTTGCGTTTGTTGTACTTAAAACCACACAATCTTCACATAGTGCTTTCCAATAAGATGTCTCTTGTTACCTCTTCATACTCAAAAAGATGCCAAGGATACATCAAGTTTAAAAGAAGTATTTTATACTTTCTCAAATAAACAACACATACTCCCATAACTTACAAAATTCCAGACAAATAAGACCATTCAAAACCCTACCCACCCTTCAGGGCCTTTTAAGCTTCTTCACCTATTTGCCCACTTGCCCACCTTACTACCCACCATCTCTCTCTCTCAATTTGTTTTATTCAATTCTGGTTGCTTTCTCCCACCAGACAATTGTCCCAACTTAGATTCCCAAAATGTAGATTCAAGCATACAACTTGTCTTCAGAGTGTGGGTAAGTGGAGGGAGCTCCTGACTGGAAGTCTTCTCTCTGTTCTTCATCCAGAAAAGGAATATCTTTAGGGGACTTGCCCAGCCCCACACATAACACTTATGAGGGCCCCCAAGTATTCTAGGGTGATTGTCAATGAACTTGGAGTCTGTTTTCAAAGCATTTCAGAGAAAAATAGAGAAGATAAGAGAAAAGAATGGAATAGACCATCCATACCAGATCACATTCCAAGATAAGCTAAATATCTATGAAAGCCTCCCACAAGAGTGTAGTGTTGGAGAGTTTAACATCACAATATTCTTCTTCTTCACTTACATTAGGCAACAAATGTCAAATAAAATCTTTGCCATTGACTTTGCTACTAACCCAGATTTTAAAACCGCTCCCTGTCTTACTTCCAGCCAAACTCCAAAGTCATTTCTAGGGTCAGGGCAGCCTACCTTTTACTACTACTAATAGTGTCTACCAGTATCGCTAAACCTGATCCTTCAGTAACTATTTAAAGGCCAGTTTTCTAAGTCAGACAAATAATAAAATAGATAACTGCTGGCCCCTAATAATTTCTCTCTCTGCCAGTGTATGTCTGTCTGTCTTGTAAATCTTATTCTAGACTTTCTCCTTCCCAGTGCTTTACAGCTTTCTGAAGGATCAACAACAAAAGGAAGGCACACCAACCAGGGCCATCTTAACAGCATTACAGGCCCCTGGGCAAAGCAGTGCACTTGGACCCCTACCTACACAACCGCTCAGCAAGTCATAATATACATAGATTAGCAGAGGACCCCTATGCTTGTGGGGCCCCCAGGTAACTGGCCAGCATGGCCATGCGTTAAGACGGCCCTGATACCAACTTCTGTAAACACTTGCAAAACATTAGGTAACTAGATTGTGTCTCATCCTTACTAAACCATGCACAAAGTGATAAACTGATCAGTCAAATGTGAACACACATATTGTGCAATGATATGTTAGACAGAAAGTGAGCTAAATTCTATGGAGACATTGCTCTTCCTATTTAACTATTTAACTTTTTGTATTACCATTTATCTTTAGTGAATCAAAATTTTTCAGAATGCAGGAACAAAAAAAGTCTAATTACTAAGAACTTTACTACTTCGCACTGGAAGATGTCTGCAAAGACATCCTCGAAGCAAGCGTAAAATCAGAGAAGTTATGCCGCCCAGCTGTGCTTTGGATCCGGTTCACTTCCAGGGTCGGATGTCTTCTGTGTGAGGCTGGCATGTTTGCTGTTCCGCTCTCCTGCAGAACAAAGACATAGTAAGATGGTGCCAGACTCACCCAAAGAAATGTCATGAGCTACATGTTGACACTGCTGAATAAAAACACAGAGGTACATTGACATGCATTATGGGTATGCAAATTTGAGCCAGACAGATTTGCATAGCGATGATTCACATTAGCATTTCAAGCATTCCCTCTTTCTGGGAATTTACTAGGTAGCGAAACCTTGCCAAAGTCACCATAATGTTTTTACACGTATGTGAATGGATTATATTCCTGTGCCAGTCTTAGTGGAAGAAGGGGCAAAATTCTAGTGCTTAGCAAAAGGGTTTTCTTGTTGTATAAATATCTGCCACATTTCTTTTTGGTACTTGAAGCACACTTTATAACAATGATATCTGTCTATAAATCTATTATATGGAGTCAGGAGGGACTGACAGTGGGTGCAAAGCTGCAATCGCTAGGCAGTGTGTTAGTCTATCACTGGACATATTCAGTCACACACCTATGCTCATTAATCAAAGCCAATTTAAGGCACCAGTTACACTAAAGTGCCACTTTTTGACATGTGAGTGGAAAATCAGAGAACCTGGAGAAAAATCCACACAAGCACAGAGACAATTTGACACAGGTAGTGACTAGGCTGGGATACCAGGGAAAAGCTCTAGTTGTGTGTAGCATGCAAACTTTCTATGAATCATTTATGAAGTTCCACACAGTTTGGTTGCATTAGAGTCATCTGTGATAGAATCATGAATTAGGAAAAAATACATTCAGAAATGGGTTGGATGGATGGGGGAAAAATGAGGAAAGTGGCTTTGCATCAACCCTCCTGTTTCTGTACTGGGCCTACCATGGAAGCATACAGTTCTCGATAACATTTCAGTCTTTCCTAATTGCTTGAATCATGCCAATTTAGATTTTTTCTAAAATGCAAATGTTTGGATTGAGGCAGGAAATCATAATATCCAGAAAATTAACAAGAGAGATCTGAATTCATTTCTTCCATTCTTAGCACATGTTGCTGGATAGTGTTGGTGAATTGCATGTTTATGAGCATGGGCAAGTAAAAACAGCACATTTCTCTGTACTCTTGTCTAGTGACCCTAAACACTGTCGGAGATGGCTATGGTGGCGACCCAGATGGGACGCCCAGGAAGACCGGAAGAGGGCTTATACTCACCTCAGACCACGTGGTGACAACCACCCTGGTTGCTTTGGGGGCCACGGGTACAGAGCTTTGAAGCTCTACCCTGCAGGGGCCCGTGGTCACCACCAGGCGGCACCCCTGTGCCTAGAGAGCCCTGGACCTCAATACTTCCGCCACACCCGGAAGTGCTGGGGGGAAGAGGATCGGGGACACCCAGAATGCTTCCGGGTACACAGCCGGTGCTTCCACCACACAGGGGCATGTCGGCAGAAGGTTACTGGAGGACACCTGGAGCACATCTGGGTGACTATAAAAGGGGCCGCCTCCCTCCATATGATGGCTGGAGTCGGGAGTGTAGAAGGACAGACCTTGGTGGAGGAGGCAAGGAGGCGGCCTGAAGAGAGTGAGGCATTGTTGTGGCCAGGACTTTGGGGACTTTTGGGGGTTGCTGCACTTTTGTAAATATGGAGCACAATGTGAATAAACGTGTGTTGGGTGACATTAACGTGTCTGCCTGTCTGTGTCTGAGCCATCTCCCACAACACATATATCTTAAGTAAAGGATGAACCAGTGTCTCTGGGGGCCTTGATAATGGAATCTCATGGAGGGAGCAACGTTATCTTTTTTGTTGTTTTGTTGTACCAGTACCCAGATATGGAGAGACGCTACAGCAGCTACATCATGGCTGGTGATCTTAAAGGCCACCAAGAGGCACCAGGGATTGACTTGGGAACTGGGTACTGGTCTCTATGGGCGGAGAGTTTCCCAGTACCCTGGGCGTCAGGGTTCTATGGGTGCTAGCGGGGCAACTTTCGGACAGTGATGACACACGAACCATTGTTATCCTGTCTGATCAGGAAGTGCTACCTGGAGACAATAGATTAGGCACCAGAAGTACTCCTTGGTCTGGATTTAAAAGAGAGCCCTGCAATTGGCTCAGGGAGTCAAGAGAGGAGACAGACAACATTTGCCTGGAGGGAGTGGAGGAGAATAGGAGAAGCAAGACTGACATTAGAAGAAGAAGAAGACTGATGTTACTTTACCCTGTACTGGAGCATGGTGGAGCCACTACAGCAAGGAATGAAGGACATCTGTAAATAATTCATAGTATTGTGAGGTATCTGCACCTGAAGCTGTCTGAAATTGTGTCAGGGGTTTGGGGCTTAGCATCGCTCTCTGCTGGCCAATACATTCATACTAATTGTTTGTGTTTTTTGCATTTATTCTTGGATTATTCAAAGACGCAATAAAACGTATCATTAAAACAAACCAACAGCTAAGGCAGCTGATATAATCAATAAGTTCAAACTGTCTGTGCAGACCACCGATCAAAAGCATTGACTGCTTTTTGGGATTGCAATTTTGCTTACGCTCCCCTAAACAAGTTGGGTGCTATGATCCACCTGATTGACCTATAGTCATCCATTGACTGTCTGTACCCACTTTTTCATTACATGGTAACAGGGAACCAAAGCCAACTTACACAGCATTGGTGCAAACATAGGAACTATCCCTGAATGGATATCAGTCCAGCACAGTATACACACACACTCCTTTATACTAGGCCAATTGTCTTTATAGTTTAGTATTTGATCTGTCTAGTGTAGGTGCACAATGGACCTCAGGCCAATGGGCAATAAATTCAACTCAGATTTGGAGCCATGCCCATATCCGAGCAAAACGTGTAAGGAAACCCCTGGAAGTTGCAATTGTGAGAGTTGGAGGAGGGTCATGCAGGTAAACAGGCTATGATTTCCTGAAAGATCTTTCCTTCCAACCATTTAACCAGGTAATCAACTGGAAATTATGGGTAGAAAAATGTGAATGCAATATTTAACAGATCTGAAAAGAGGCTGTGAAGAGCCAAGCTTTGTTGTCAAGCTGTTGCTAAGCAGAGTTGGTCTGTTGAAGAGAAGGGGGAGGAGGGGGTTGGAAGGATCCTAATTTAACAAATGCACTACCAAGCATTGTCTGAAGCATTCATGACAATCCTTAAAATTCATATAGCTGCCACAGCTTTTACTTCTGCAGGCAGGATTTGTGACTAGATTTCCAAAATTTGCATCCACCCAGGACTTCTTAAGCACTTGTCATCAGAACAGCTATTAGACATTGTAAACAGGCTTTCCCGATGTGTAGAACAGTGAAAGCTAGTGATGCCTGCATCTCTGTGTTTAATTAATGGGGAATATTGGATGAGGATTCACCAGGGGCAGAAAATTGGAACACAAGCCCACATTATCAAAGTGGTGGAGTTTTTTTAAAACACAAGGAACCATTTCGGGGTGAAATAACAGAAGACATAGAGGAGAAAAGAAGATTGGCCAATTTATAACAGTTGTCAGGGCTTTCCAATATTCTCACCTAAATACGCCATCAGTACATCTTCCTATCTGCATATCTCACATCTCCATACCCATACCTTACGCTCACCTTTCGGCTCCAAACTCAATGAGATTTTGCCTGGAAGCAGTCAACATCTGAGCTACCTTTAGATTCAGCAACCCTTAGAGACTTTGGGACAACTGAAGTTCTGCATCCCCTGTGATTATGCTCATTAATCAAAGCAAATTTAAGGTACCTAATCTTATTTTTATATTTTTATTTTTTTATAAACTTTTCTTTCTTCATCTAAGGCACTTTGAGCTACATCATTTGCATGAAAATATGCTATATAAATAAATGTTATTGTTGATTTCCAAGATAAGGAAATTGTGCCTTTTACAGTCACCTCTTGGACTTGCTTGCTGCCATCTGCTGTACCTGACTAATATTTCTTGAAGTACCAAACAAGAATGCATGTCAGGGGACAACTTGTTAAAAATCATGGTGCTGGATAGTGGCCACAGGGGTTCTTTCTAAAAATCAATCTCTAATATCCTTCGGCCAATTCATTTTAAAAGCTCGGTGTACAACTGAAAACTAAAGTTAAGCAACATCTTGATTTTAAGCAAAATTGATTACATTTATTGTGCTAACATTAACAGTAGCATTTCAGAAAGGATTGCTTAAGAATAAAATTTGATTCAGTATTGTCATCTGTTCTCTGGTGTAGTGTGTGAAGCATTTACAGTTTCACAGTAAGTTTAACTTATTTTAGTTACTTGCTTTATTAGTGCAGTCAGAACTTGGATCCTGTTCAGCCTTGTCAATTGCTGGTGTCCCGGTTGTTAGATACATTAGAAATCTGCATCTCCTCTGGCTCTTCATTATCAACAGCATAAACACTTTTGTTAGATGTAGCTGCCAAATCTTCAGGTCAAATATCTACTTGGCTTTGCCATCCCTCATACCTGTGAGTGACAGAGACCACATACAGCCAGAGGCAATGCATCATTCACTTTTGCCACTAGTCCAATGATGTCTTCAAATGCTGAAGTATAATCTGGTTTTACAAAATGCTTTCTTCCTTGCTTATTTTTAACATATACTGATGAGCCAAAACATTATGACCACTTGCCTAAGATGCAGTTGTTCCGCTGTGTGCTCTCAAAACGGCTCCAATGAGCTGAGGCATGCACTCTACAAGACCTCCGAAGGGGTCCTGTTGCATTTAGCACCAGGACATTAGCCTCAGATCCTCTGTCTCCTGTAAGTTGTGAGGTGGTCCACCATGAAATTAGACTTGTTGCTTCAATACATCCCACTGATGCTTGATTGGTTTAAGACATGGGGGATTTGGAGGCCAGGACAACACTTTGAACTCTTCATCATATTCCTCAAAGCAATTCAATGATAATTTATAGAATGCAGCAGGGTGCATTATCCAGCTGAAAGATGCAATTCCATTTGGGAATTCTGTACCTGGTCTGCAATGATGTTTAGGTCAGTGTTAAATGCATTTAATTAGCATCCAGATGAATGTCCAGACCCAGTTTTCCCAGCAAAACATTGCCCAAAGCATAACACTTCCTCCATCAACTCGCCTTCTTCTCACAGCGCATCCTGGTACTGTCTCTTCCCAGGGTAAACAACGCACATGTACTCTGCCATCCACATCATGCAACAGGAAGCAGGATTCAATGGACCAAGAAACCTTCTTCCAATGGTCCAAGGTCAGGTTCCAACACTTGCATGCCAACTGTAGGTGCTTTTAATGGTGGACAGGGGTTAGCAAGGGCACTCTCACTGGCCCATACACAGCAGTGTTCAGTTCACTGTCTGTCATGACAATTACTCAAACCATCATTAAAATTATCTTTCATTTGTGCCACAATTGCCCTTCTGTTGATTTGTATCAGACAGGATAGCCTTCATTGATCTCTCGCATTCAAGACTCTTGGCTGCCCAATATCCTGTCAGCAGTTCATGGTTTTTCCTTCCTCGGACCACTGTAACTAGTTGATCACCATGGCCGAATATTTGCACTCCACAAGCCTTGCTATTTCAGAAATGCTCTGACCTTGTTGTCTGGCCATAACAATTTGGTTCTTATCAGTCAATCAGGTCTTTACATCTCCCCATATCTTTTGCATTCAACATGTCAATTGCGAGTATCTATTGTCAGCCTACTGTTCAATATATCTGTAACCTTGACATGCGCCACTGTTTTGAAATAGTCAATGACATTCTTTTCATATGGGTGTGGTCATCATTTATTGCTCTTCAGTGTAAATAATGAGCTCTTCACACACGGCGCACATATGTTTAACAAGGGTAGTTTTGGGAGACTTTTCAGCCATAGATTTTTTTTTTTATCCTTTGTAACCACAGGCTTGCTATTGGTCAGACAACATTGTGAAAAACACCTTTTCTGTTTAAAGCACCGTTCCTTCTTTGAGCTCTTCCTTAATGAGGAATTGAATTAGTTTAAAAGTGTCACACTTTGTGAGCTGTCTAATGGTTGACGCTAAGTTCATTCGTGGTTGTCTTCAGATGTATATTGCATACATCAGGCCCAGAGAGACTAACTTTCTCTCAGCCTGCCATGACCTCTGTCTAAATTTGGAGGACCAGAGTTTACAGCCCTTGGTAGTTCTGGCTTACCCACACAACTTTGAAGAGACATTTGATAGTACTTGCCACTCTCACCTGAAATACCCCATAGAGGTAGAAATATAGAATTACGTCTTTTTAAAAAATGACAGTCACGCTTCCTCACTTACTCACTCGTGAATCTTTTTTTATCTATTTCATTTGTCTGGATATTTAAAGCAGCCATGTGCATTCACACTTTCAGCTAAAGAAACTGTGAAATGTGTGCAAACCGTTGACATACTGTAATCCTAACATTCAAGTAAATAACAACTTGTCAACAATCAATCCACATCTTCAAGAACCTGAGAGTTTTCTCTTTAGAAGTATATGCACCTTGAGCTTACTCATACTTTTTATATCATGGTTTCTTACTGTTACAATTATGGGTTGAGGTTCTACTTTTCATACACATTTATAGACATTTTTGGAGATCTGTGCTTAATGAACCAAAGGCGATGGAAAGAAAATAGCATTGGTGGCACACAAATAAAAATAACCCTGTTCAATATTTTACAACAGTGAACCTCTTGGTAAAATTATGGCTAACAGGGTCACTTTTTAAAAATATACTTAGCATTTGTTGGCGTTACACTGACCTTTTGGCGAGTTTTATTACAGAGGCTGCCGTGGTCATGTTCAGGGCCTTGAAGTGTCTAGACCCAGTGATTTTGACGCTGAAGAAAGAAGAGGTGGCCATTCACACTGCTGTCAAATCAGACCCAGAGAAAGAATCTACAAAGGCTAAGTGTCAATCACAAAGGCTTAGAAACAGCATGACATGCTAATGAAAAAAGCCCTGAGATCATGTGGAGTGCAGCTTTACTGTTTAGTATGAGTTCACCATTTAATGCATGACCATGACCCTGGCAGTGCAGTGCCACAGATTTATCTCTCTGCATTATGGATTTGGGTAGACATTAAAAATTAAAGGGGAACATGGATACAAGGCAATGTAAAGAAAACTGCTATCATCTGAAAGAGATCTGGGATGTGGGTGGTGATTGATCATCCAGAAAAGTCAAGGCCAAGCCCCACCAGAGAAACTGAAATACAAAAGTGAATATCTTGGAATTGACTGAACAAAGACTGCACCTCAGTGCAGTTGGGACTATGTGTTAGACCAGTGAAAGGCAACCTTTTTCGAGTTGTGGCGCACTAAGTCCAAACATTTTCTTTCGCGGCGCACCTGAGGGACTAAAGTCATGACGACACAATCTATGGACAATTGCCAATAAAAACAGTTAATTTTACAAGTTTGAAAGACATTTTATTAATAAAGGAATCAAAGGATAAATCTTAAATTGAATTAATGTGAACGTTGAGATTGTTTTTCAGCACATAGGAGATTGATGTGAGGATCAATTTTTGAAAGACAGACGCGCATTTTCTTGTCGATCACTTGAAGTCTCTCGCGTTTCTTAGACTTCATTCCGGTAAGTGTTCCGTTATCTGTTTTTCCAACATATAATATTTTTTTTTAAGCATTATCTTTTTAATCAACCAATAGTTCAAAAACACTAGCAATTTTAAATATTTTACAAAAGTTTTTGCGGCGCCCCTAGAAAAGGTTGCCCGACAATGTGTTAGACAGACTGTGAGAACTGCTGCTTAGTAATGTACCACATCCAGCTAGAGTGAGCTTAGTCATGTTTGTAATTACGGATAAGAAAAGTCTAAAGACTTGAGGTGCTCATTTCTGCCAAACGTGCTGGGGAATGGTATAGGGAATGGTGGCGGTGAAAATGATTTATCCATCAATCTGTATCCTATACTACCTGTTCAGTTCAGCGTCAAGAGTAACTGAACCTAACCTGATAGCAATGGGGCAACCCAAACTAGATTGGGCACCAGTTCATCAAAGAATACCCCAACTGCCTGGTATGGGTACTATTTTAGAGTCACCAGTAAACCCAATACACATGCTCAGATTAACACGAGGGTAACCCATTCACACACAGGGAGAATATCATTTCACACAGAAAATGCCAGGATCACAATGTAACCCCAGCACCCAGGGCAACCAAATGGAAGCTCTTTGCGTTTTTTTAATTGTTTTTGGGCCTGCCAAAATTGCAGAAATGATAAAGTCAACAAAACACTCATTTGTCATAGCATTTTTTGTATTCCCAATGGCTGTAATAGTTTAATAGCAAGAAGGCCATTTGTGTCTCATGGAGTCAAGTTTGTGTTTCTTGCTGTGAATGCAGTGAACAGCTGAGATTAACATCTGCATCATAATAAAAGGTACTATATAATATAAAGGCCCCATCATAAAAAGAAAGGACCAGAATGTCAGAAAAGGCAAAGCTATCAATCATTCCAAGGAAAAAAGGACACCACTTTCCTTGTGCTGGGAGCGAGAAGGCAGAAGACAAGGTCAGGAAAGGCATAGAAAAGAAAAATTGACTTTAAGGCGGGTAGCGGAAGACGGAGGGCAATTATAAATCATCATTTAATTTGACTCCAAATGTAAAAGCTGTAAGTGCAACAAGATAGGAGGAGCGCTGTGTCAGCGCACAGCCTGGAAATAAATGGAATAAATGGTCAGAGAACCCAATGCCCCCTCTGTCTTTTGTTATTTAGAGTCTCTTGAAAGTGACATCATTTGTAATCACTTACTTCTTCACAGCATCTTTTTATTAATTTGAATTTATTCCAAACGTTTATGCCTCTTATTTTACAGGAATTCATTTTTCTTTCAAAAATGTCTTTTTTTTCTATGTAAGCATGATAATTGCAAATAAAGAAAAATGAAAGAATAGACTTGGCAGGTGTGCAGTACTTTATTTCAGCTGATCTGGCTAAAGTGGTCCATTGATATGAGTGACATCTATTAAGCCATGTGATTGGCTGTTTAACAGAAATTAACTCATGGAAACCAAATAGAAGTTTATGACTGGTTATATGCAGTTTTTAACAGCTGATCCTAAGTCTCTTTAAACCTTCTCTGTGAAGCATGCACCCCATTAGTCACTTGTGCTCACTGAAATGGACATGACTGGGAAGGCTTTGAACGGTGTGGACAGGCATGTGTGGCTCACTTCTTTGTGGTAAGAGGACAGGCCAGTCTGGTCTATTAGAAGAGGATGCTTGTACATTTCAGAAATCAGTGTGGCTCCCCTGAAGATGATTTCTCATGCCATACTTCCAGGACCTCCCAGGGACATCCTCAAGATTTACTGGCCAAGTGTCCTTGCAGGCTATAATGTATAGTGCCATCACAAGCTAACCTAAATAACGTCCTCACATACTGTTGCAAATTGTGTCATCACAGGCTGTATTAAGTACAACCATCATAAGATAAACTGGTAAACATTATCACAAGTCTGTATTGGGTAGTGCCATCACTGGCTACACTGGAAATGGTTAGCACAGGTTATCCTGGATAGCCTCATCACAAGCTACAGTGCCTCTGGAAAGTATTCACAGCACATCACTTTTTCCACATTTTATTATGTTACAGCCTTATTCCAAAATGGATTAAATTAATTTTTTTCCTCAGAATTCTACACACAACACCCCATAATGACAAAGTGAAAAAGGTTTACTTGAGGTATTAAAAATAAAAAAATTGAGAAATCACATGTACATAAGTATTCACAGCCTTTGCTCAATACTTTGTCGATGCACGTTTGGCAGCAATTACAGCCTCAAGTCTTTTTGAATATGATGCCACAAGCTTGGCACACCTATCCTTGGCCAGTTTCACCCATTCCTCTTTGCAGCACCTCTCAAGCTCCATCAGGTTGGATGGGAAGTGTCGGTGCACAGCCATTTTAAGATCTCTCCAGAGATGCTTAATCGGATTCAAGTCTGGGTTCTGGCTGGGCCACTCAAGGACATTCAAAGAGTTGTCCTGAAGCCACTCCTTTGATATCTTGGCTGTGTGTTTAGGGTTGTTGTCCTGCTGAAAGATGAACCGTCGCCCCAGTCTGAGGTCAAGAGCGCTCTGGAACAGGTTTTCATCCAAGATGTCTCTGTACATTGCTGCAGTCATCTTTCCCTTTATCCTGACTAGTCTCACAGTTCCTGCTGCTGAAAAACATCCCCACAGCATGATGCTGCCACCTCCATGCTTCACTGTAGGGATGGTATTGGCCTGGTGATGAGAGGTGCCTGGTTTCCTCCAAATGCGACGCCTGGCATTCACACCAAAGAGTTCAATCTTTGTCTCATCAGACCAGAGAATTTTGTTTCTCATGGTCTGAGAGTCCTTCAGGTGCCTTTTGGCAAACTCCAGGCGGGCTGCCATGTGCCTTTTACTAAGGAGTGGCTTCCGTCTGGCAACTCTACCATACAGGCCTGATTGGTGGATTGCTGCAGAGATGGTTGTCCTTCTGGAAGGTTCTCCTCTCTCCACAGAGGACCTCTGGAGCTCTGACAGAGTGACCATCGGGTTCTCGGTCACATCCCTGACTAAGGCCCTTCTCCCCGATCACTCAGTTTAGATGGTCGGCCAGCTCTAGGAAGAGTCCTGGTGGTTTTGAACTTCTTCTACTGATAGATGATGGAGGCCACTGTGCTCATTGGGACCTTCAAAGCAGCATAAAGTTTTCTGTAACCTTCCCCAGATTTGTGCCTCGAGACAATCCTGTCTCGGAGGTCTACAGACAATTCCTTTGACTTCATGCTTGGTTTGTGCACTGACATGAACTGTCAACTGTGGGACCTTATATAGACAGGTGTGTGCCTTTCCAAATCATGTCCAATCAACTGAATTTACCACAGGTGGACCCCAATTAAGCTGCAGAAACATCTCAAGGACGATCAGGGGAAACAGGATGCACCTGAGTTCAATTTCGAGCTTCATGACAAAGGCTGTGAATACTTATGTACATGTGCTTTCTTAATTTTTTATTTTTAATAAATTTGCAAAAACCTCAAGTAAACTTTTTTCACTTTGTCATTATGGGGTGTTGTGTGTAGAATTCTGAGGAAAAGAATGAATTTAATCCATTTTGGAATTAGGCTGTAACATAACAAAATGTGGAAAAAGTTATGCGCTGTGAATACTTTCCGGATGCACTGTATATTTGACAGCATCACAAGGTGCTCTGGGCAGGATGATCACAGATTAAACTGGATGGTTTCATCACACACTCATCTAAACAAAATTCTCACATGCGGTAACAGTTTAATCATAGGCTATACTGGATATGGTTACCATATGCTATGCTGGATAGGGCCATCACTGGCTATGATGAAGAGGGCCACCACCAACTAGAATACAGGTTTGAGATGACTACATCAGAGGTGTACAGTCCAGTCTCTTATTGCTTTCATCCATCCAGTGCTTGCTTTTTCTGTTTTTTATACATCACAGTGTCACAGTTGTCACAGTGCAGAAGGTTTTCTGTCTGCCAACTAACTAATCCATGCTCCAGCTGTACTATGGACACAACTGAAGAGAACCTCAGGAGGGTACTGACATTGGAAATATCCAGACAATAAATTTTTAAAGCTATGTAGTCAAATGTTAGATCCTTGAGTTTTATAAAAATACAACATGAAAGGGTTCTTGTTAATAAAGAGCCATACACAAAAGATGGTCATTTGTAATTCTTATGTTATTCATCCATCCATCTGTCCATTTGGTTGCTTAGTTCAGGGTTACAGGGAACCAGTGTTCATTCTAGTAATACTGGGTACAACTCATCCATCTGGCCAAGTTTAAAGTTACCAGTTACCTTAACATGTCTATAACTGTGAGAAGAACTTGAGTACAAGAACACAGGGAGAACTTGTAAAGATGACGATCAAACTGAAACTGGCAAATTGATTCCAGAACTGATGAGGCAAGAGTACTATCCACTATACTACCATGACATATATTCCTATTATTAAATGAAATATATAAAAAAGGTAACATGGAAAAAACTACCCCTTTCATCGTTGAATAGGTGTATTTAGTTAATATCAGCTGAATTTTGGAATTTTTCCTTAAAATATAAGTATTTTTCAGAATTGTGATTTTTACATATGTATTTGTTTTACATAAATTTCATACACAAGTTTAAGTACAGGCTCATACTTTTCAAAGTGCAAGATCTCCATAGTCGTTTTTATCAAGATCCCTTCTGGCCAGTTCATCTTCTGGCCATTAGGGGGACAACTGGATTGGCCTGAAACTATCAGTTGTCCATACAAAGACAGGCGTCCATGCTAATAGGATCTTTGCATCAAGCAGGCCTTTCACAGTAAAATTTCAGAGACTGTTAATGGCTGGCAGCATGTTTATGTATCTTACTTCATTTCGAAAATTGGAGTGTGAGTCAACGTATGTCAAAGAAAAAGTGAGTAAGCGTAAAGAGACAGGTGCCATGATTGTTGTGTCTCCAAAGACTTGTAAAGTTGCATTGATGTGTGGACCTCCACAACCTCTCTCGCCTCATAAACATTCCTCCAGATGACTAGTTAATTAAAATGAAAGTGTAGGCAGATTTATTTTCTTGAGCTCTTTAAGTATGAACAAACAGCAAGTCTGGGGGAATGTTTAAAATTGAGAGCAATGGCTTATGGACCAGCTGGATGTCAGGAGGGTCACCTTGCCAGGCTGTACAAAGGTACATTGGTTAAGTGTGTATGACAATGAATTTATGAGTGTGAGGTAGCAAGTCTACGAGGTACAGAGGTGTATTAGTCGAAGCGCTGGACTTTGAAACACAAGGCCCTGTCTCCCACTCACAGAGTTTACTTTATCTGAAAAATAATATACAAAAATAACTTTAATATATTATTTCATTCAAAGGGGGTCTGCCACTATTTAGTAATAATTGTTTTTGTTCTGCACAAATTCTAAAAGTATTACCATTCTGATAACCATGTAGTATAAACAGATCTGTTTATAGAACATGCACAGCTATGTTGATTGTTCTATTCCACCCATATGCCCAGCCTCACGTTAGGGGCCCAGCAATAAGAGAGTCAAGTCAAGTCAAGTTGTGGAGCATGCACTGATACAGCTCCCTCACAATGCAGGTAATGTGCCTTATTCAGGACTTCATGAGCAACAGCTCATTCGACACAAAGTCAAACCAATGGTACCCAAGGATTTTCCGGAGAGACACAGTACCAAAGGAGTCCAGCCTTCATCTTAGGTCACTGCATAGCGTCCATGTCTCGCAACCCCATAGCAAGACAGGAAGCACCAGGACTCTAAAGACTTAGACCTTTGTCCTTTTGCATAGATATCAGGAGCGCCACACACCCCTTTCCAGTGACCTCATAACCCCCCATGGTCTCCCAATCCGTCTACTGGTTTCACAGAAAGAGTCACCAGAGACATGGATGTCACTGCCAAGGTAAGTAAACCTCTCGACAAGGTCGACACTCTCTCTGCAGACAGACACACTGCTGATGGCTGTGCCTAAAAGGTCATTAAAGGCCTGGGTCTTAGTTTTTATCCAGGATACTCGTAAGCCCAGACACTCAGATTCCTCGCTCATTTCTCAAGTACCCCAATCAGAGCCTCCTTTGACTCCGCAAAGATCACAGCATCGTCAGCAAAGTCAAGATCTGTGAATCTATCCTCACCAACAGATGCCCCACAGCCCCTGGACCCCACGACCTTGTCCAACACCCAGTCCATACAAGCATTGAAAAGAGTAGGAGCAAAAACACACCCCTGATGAACCCCTGAATCACCTGGGAAAAACACAGAGGTTCTACCTCCACTCTGCATAGCACTCACAGTACCATTGTGTAGGCCAGTCATGATATCCTACAACCTCAAGGGGATCCTGCGAACCCTCAGGATGTACCACAGGGCAGGTCGATCAACTGAGTGGAACGCTTTATGAAAATCGACAAAGGCTGCAAAGAAACTCTGCCGATATTCGCATTTGCACTCCATGAGAACCCTCAGTGCCAGGATGCGGTCGATAGTAAATTTCTTAGGAGTAAAACCAGACTGTTCTGGTCGCTGGTTGGTAAGCAAATGATCACAGATCCTATTGAGGACAACCTTAGCAAGGACCTTACCCGGCACCGAGAGCAATGTTTTCCACCTGTAGTTGCTGCAATCCAGGCGATCACCTTTCCCTTTCCAGATAAGGACGGCAAGTCCCATTTTCCAGTCAGTTGGAATGACACCAGTCTCCCAAATGGAAGCAAATATTGCTTGCAATGCCAGGAGGACAGTCTTACCACCAGCCTGGAGAAGTTCACCTCAGATACCACAGATCCCTGAAGTCTTTGCTCCCCTCTGCTGGTTTACCACCTGTGTGATCTCAGTGAGATTGTGCGGTTCACAGCTAATTGGAGGATCAGCCTGAAGAACCGTGGACCCAGAGATATCCAATGTCCTAGCCGGAGGATCAGCTTTGAACATCTGCTCAAAGTAGCCAGCCCAGCGGGTCGCAACTGCAGTGTCAACCGTAAGGACTGTTCCATCAGCCGCCCTGATTGAGACTCTCCGAGGAACTGATTCGGATGTGCGTAATGCTTCAATTCCTCTGTAAGCAGGACGTGGGTCGCTAGACCACAGATGGTGTGGCACTTGCTCATAAATTCCTCTTGCAAATGCCTCTTTATCTGCCCTCAGAGCCCTCACAGCCGTCCTTCTCAGTTCCTGGTACAGACCAGAGTTGCCATTGAGCCATGCGCTGTGACTCCTCTTGATGATATCCAGGGTGCCCTGCGAGATGAAACACCTCCTTCTGGGAACACCGGTAACACCAATAAGAGAGTGTTCCGGTAAAATAACATTATGTGTTTGACTTTGCATGGTCACAAAATGAGGATTCTCAGTTGTAGGGCACCAAAAAAGAATAGTAGCCAGAATATAAAATATATCCATCCATCCATTATCCAACCCGCTATATCCTAACTACAGGGTCATGGGGATCTGCTGGAGCCAATCCCAGCCAACACAGGGTGCAAGGCAGGAAACAAACCCCGAGCAGGGCGCCAGCCATATAATATTATTAATTATAATATATAATATCTATATATATATAATCTAATGTATGTCCGTCTGAATGTCTGTCCGCTTTTCACAAGAGAACTACTTAACAATTTAGATTGGGTTTTTTCTATAATTTGCTTGAACATTCCGGTTGATTTTGCAAATTCTCTCATCATGCTAAGTATTATAGTTCTCTTGCAGTACTAATTTATTTGCATGCATCCAAGAAAGATGCAGCGGGCCGAGGGGAGATGGTGGGACCCTCCTCACTCAAGCTCTAGCTTCAAGGCATATACCTTACCTCCGCTTAGCTAGCAAACAAATGAGCTACTTAATGGGTTTGAACCTTTTCTTTTATATAATTTGCTTGAACATTCCAGTTGATTTTGCAACTTCTCTCATCGCGCTAAAAATCATAGTTCACTTGTAGGAGCAAAATTATTTGCGCTAATCCGAAACAGAGGCTGTGGGCTTAGGGGAGGGGGAAGCCGGACATCAAGAGTAGGGAGCCGGGCAGGGCGCTCCTGACTCACTTAGCTAGCAATACCTGTTTGTTTATTGATTTCTGAAGTTTGTCCTGTTTCAGACCTCAGTACTGGTACCAAAATAATACTGAAGAAAATAATGAACAAATCCCCCCTTTCCTATGTCACAGCTGCTTAGTTTCCCCAAAGTGCAAACACATGTACCTCCCTACTCCGCCGCACAAATGCTGCACTCTGCAAATTATTGCATGGTGTGGGGCATGAGATGTGTCCAGTGCAATTACATATATGACATCGAAGAACAGGTTCCCCTTGAACTTGTAATCATGCTAATAAGTAACTGAGTTCAAGGTATTTGCAAACTACTGTTTACTTCTGATATTAAAATTAAGAAAATGCTGGTATCATACCAATTTAAAAATTGTGTTTTTCAGAACCGATATACTGAGCAACACTAGTATGGCCAGTTTGATGCTATACCGTTGTTAGTCACTTGATGTACGCACCACCTGACCCACTACACCATAGTAGCTATGATGTATAAGATTGTAATTATCCAGTATCCAGTATTACAAAAAGGACCTAGCAGAACTAGAAGAAGTCCAGAGAAGAGCAACTAGGCTGATTCCAGGGCTACAGGGGATGAATTATAGAGAAAGATTAAAAGAGCTGAGCCTTTTCAATTTTTGCAAAAGAAGATTAAGAGGTGACATGACTAAAGTGTTTAAAATTATGAAGGGAATTAGTAGAGTGGATCGAGACTGTTATTTTAAAATGAGTTCATCAAGAACAAGGGGACACAGTTGGAAACATAAGGGTAAATTTTGTACATACATTAGGATGTTTTTCTTTACACAGAGAACCATAGACACTTGGACTAAGCTACCAAGTAGTGTAGTAGAGGGTAGGACTTTAGGAAGTTTCAAAACTAGACTTGATGTTTTTTTTTTTAGATGAATTAAGTAGATAGGACCGGTGAGCTTTGTTGGGCTAAATGGCCTGTTCTCATCTGATGTTCTAATGTTCTTAGTTTTCTTCATTTATACGATGCAGTTTGAAAGTCTTATTGGTTGTCATGCATGTGCATCAGGCAGGTCACTATCCAGGTTCCTCCCAAGTATATAATATCACTGCAGACCGAGGGGGGTGTGGGGGGGGTGGGGGTAGGCACCACCGCTATCTATGCCCTCTTCCTTTGCCTCCATATTGCTAAGAAAACACTAACCCTGCCCCTTTTGGTCTCTGGACCTTAAAAGCCCAGCCGCCTGGAAGAATGCATCACTCGTTGACTGGAGTCCAAATGAGACATAGCTCCTACAAACCCAGACAAAGCACCCACAGAAAGCTCTGATAGGTTACCTTATTTGTTAGAACACTACAGCACAACATTTTTTGTTTTGTACTTATGCCATCATGTGCTACTTACTGTAATTTTGATTTTATGCTTAAACGGGGAAAGCCAGGTTGACACCCCAACATTTATCTTGCCTTTCGACCTTCCATTCCCTTGGACAACCACATGACGTAATGTCAGCTATAATATAAATATGGCGGTGTTCACAATTTACATTATCCCTCAGTGGATGACAAAAACCTTTTGATCTTAATAGCGATAGTTACTGTAGCTTTATTTCCAAGTACCATATATTCTCGCGTTTAAGTACTCACGTGGACAAGTCAGGGCTTGATTTTACCGTATTATTTCCAGTATATTATAATGTCAGTTGAATAAGGCAAATGCGGAAAACTCATGCAATTGGTCCAAGAGATTATGATATGCTAACTCCCACCTGAGAAAGTAACCAAAGAGCACGCTGCCTTTTTTTCTATATATTATGCCTACATAACCACACGGTAATACCCAAATTATTCCAAAGTGACGTTTTCACTGTTTTGTTAATTTTGCATCTTACACCCTCATATAGCTTTATCGTAAGAGCATCCCTTATCAACGATGGAGTGTTTGATCAGAAGAAAATATGAAGCTGGTTTTAAATTAAAAGTCATTGAAGTGGCAAAACAAATTGGTAACTGCACTGCTGTAAGAAAATTCGATATGTCTGACAAACTGATGCGAGGTAGGAGGAAGCAAAAAGATGTAAAAAAAAAAATTGTCGTATTTTTGAACGGGCATGTAAGTCAGGGTCTGATTTTATGATCGATTTTTCGGGATTCAATACCCGACTTATACGTGAGTATATATGGTAAGTTGTGTTTGGTAAGGCCCCTTTTTTGTTTCTGACTTTAAATGCTTTCTTTGCACTTGTCACTCGTACTTGTTTTGGTTCCACTGTAATCTGACCTTTGCTTGTCTTTTTATTAACAATTTCTTGTTTCTCAGTAATCACCTGGTTGTTTGACACCCACAATAATATAATTCTCAGCACGCAGTCTGTCATAACAGAATAACGTGACAACATGGACATCGTTCTTCAAAAAGTACACAGCGGTTGTCACAGTGTGAGGCTCCTTCTCCTACAACCACCAATAACGTCTGCAACTGTCCTGGCAGACCTGTCAGCTGCCCTATTTGAACAGGTCACACACAGCAGCCTATAGAATGTCAACACCCGTTTTAATCTTTAGCATAGCATGTGTGGGAAATTCTGAGATGTCAGCTTCAAACCCTGATAATACATGTGACTCACTGATACAGCAGTCTTATAGTGATTTATTGGATTTAATAAGGGATATCTTTTGGCCACCTTACAACATCCTGTCATGAAGAATGGCTCATTGCATTGACAACCATGAGGATTCCAGCTTAATTCTAACAAGTGACCCCTTTGACTGGTAAATCATTCCTTTGGTTTTAAAATAATTTCCTATTAGTTTGTTCTGTACTTCACAGTTCATGCAAATTAGACCACCACTTGTGGGTATAACAATTATTGTGACTTCTAATTCTTCAAATTACGAAGCTGTTTGGAATGAAAATCTACACCCACTGAAACCTCCAGGACCGGAGCTGAGGACCCCTGCTGTAGACCTTTCAACATGCTTCATTATTGGAGCCATAAAGCAGCTCAGCTTACTCAGCAATTTGTGGAGATCATGATAAATATTGATTTATCTGACCACAGTGCTTGGAAATCCATGGCTTGCGCATTCTTTAAATCCATTTGTGCAGTTTGTGTGCTTTCTTTGTTTTCCACATTGCTTTCTTTTACATATGGTAATTTTCTGCTCTTAAAGATGGCTGCGACCTTAAGACATTAAAGGGTGTGTTCACATGGCAAAGTTGGCATTGTCACATGAGTCAGCTGGTGATGTCATGTCTGGCCATTTTCCAGTTTTGGGCTCTACTTTACTAGAAAGATGTAACCGTATTAGAGAAGGTCCAGATAAGAGCTGTTTAGACTGATTACAAGACAGCAGGGTAAGGGGTTATGAGGACGAGAGTAGAATCTTATCAGTTTACACAAATGGAGTTCAGAAGGAGAGGTAATAGAAATATTTAGACTTATGAAAAGAGTTGGTAGGATGGATGCCAAATGTTACTTAAATTCAATTCTTCAGCAAAAACAGTCATAAGGATGGAAGCTGTCAAAAAGTATGTTTCACACAAATGCTAAAACATATGCAATTGCAGAAAAATGTTTTGAATCCTTTGAAACTATTTGGATTTCTGCATTAATTAGTCCTTGCAATGTGGTCGGATCTTCAGCTAAATCACAGTCATGGACAGATTATTTGCTTAAAGTAATAACACACAAGCTATTGGACAACTTTAATCAATCAATACTGAACACATTGTTTAAAGTATGTGAACCTCTAGGAAAATGAATTCTCTAAAAACTAATTAGAGTTGGATGTTCCAATCAGTGAGATGAGGTTAAGGTTGGGGATTGGAGGTGCCCTGCCCTACACAAAAGAAACACGCGGTTTGGTCACTGACAGAGTCTGCTCTTCTCAAGAAACATCCATTCATGTCATTGTAAGGCAAATGGTCTTTAAATGGATAAAATGTACTGCTCTACCCAGGAGTGAGTGTTCTGTAACCATCATGGTAAGAATGGCAGGTGCAATGCTGAAGGAGATGAAAAAGTACAGATGTGGACAAATTTATTGGTACTCTTATAGCTCATTTAAAAAGTATTGTGTGCCTCCTGAAAAGTGATTAAATGAAAAGCAATTGCATTCCTGCATATCTTTGATATGTCATTGAGTAAAGCAAAGCAAGTGTGAAAAGAGATGAAGTATTGCTTATTCTACAAAGATATTCTAAAATGGCTTGGACACATTTATTGGTACCCCTAGAAAAGATCATAAATAAATGGATTAAAGTGATTTTTCAAACTAGCTGTTATCTTTAATTAATATCACACATATCACCAATGATGAAATCAGTCATTCAGCCTACTGAAATGGAGAGAAGTAGTCACTCTGCTGTATAGTATCATAATGCATCCAACATTGCATATTTGACAAGATAAAGCAACGGAGAGAATTGTCTAAGAAGATCAGGAAGAAAAGACATAGAAATAGACAAGCATGCTAAAGGAAAAGACTGAAAGACCATCTTCAAGCAGCTTGATGCTCTTACGACAACAGTTTCAAATATTATTAAGAAGTTTAAGGTTCAGGGAACTGTAGCCAACCTCCCTGGATGCAGCTGCAAGATGAAAATTGACCCCAGAATGGGCAAAAGGACAATGACAATGGTAGGCTAAAAGCTAACGACAACTTCCAGAGAGATACAAGCTGAACTCCCAAGTCAAGGTGCATCAGTGTCTCATCACCCATCCATCGCTTTATGAGTGACAGTGGGCTCAGTGGAAGAAGACTAAGGAGAACTCCACTGTTAAAAGGAAAACATGAAAAGCCACACTGGAATTTGATAAAATACATCTTGACAACCTGCAATGCCTCTGGGAGAATGTTCTTTTGGACAGATGGGACAAAACTGGAGCTTTTTTGTAAATTCACATTGACTCAAAAAATTAAGCTTAAGAGCAGAACACCATACCTACTGTGAAACACAGAGGAGGCTTGGCTATGTTTTCATGTTTCAGGCATGGGATGCTTTGAGTCCGTTCAGGGAATAATGAAATCTCAAGACTATCAGGACATTCTGGAACAAAACGTACTGCCTAGTGTTAGAATGCTCTGTCTCAGTCACAGGTCATGGATCCTCCAACAGGATAATGGCCCAAACACAAATCTAAAAGCACCCAAGAAATGCTAAGAACAAAACTTTGGACTTTTCTGAAGTGGCCTTCTATGAGCAATGATTTGAGAACTGAAATATGCAGTGTGGAGAAGACACCTTTCAGACCTGACACAACTGGAGCAGTTTTTGCAAAGGAAGAGTGGGTCAAACTGCCTGCCGACAGGTGCAGAAGTGACATGGAGAGCTACAGGAATCACTTGTTTGTAGTGATTGCCTCTAAAGGTTGGAAACAAAATATTAGGTTAAGGGTCTCATCATTTTTGTCCTTGCCATTTTCATTTGTGTTTTTTAAATTATTCAGTTGAATTAAAGCTGTTAAGCAAACTCTGATTGTTGTCAAATACAGAATAAACAATTATAAGTACCAATTACTTTTTTATTTCTAAGACAATTGAGGGTACTTCTTAATTCGAGGAGGGGTACCAACAAATTTGTCCAAATTTGCTTTAAGGTGACCGCAAAAGACATACAGGAATTTGTTGAATTTGCAACTGTCTCTGTTTATGTGTCCAGTATGAAAGTAACACTGAACAAGAATGGTGTTCATGGAAAGATACCATAGAGGGAACTACTAGTAAACAAATGAAATCTGCAGAAACGCGCTGCCGGTGTCAGGTTTTAAAAAGACCACACTGTTTCAGGTATAATGATCTGTTAAAGGATGAAAAAAAAAAGTTTTAACTCTATGGTATAAATGCGTAATGCTGTTCTTGGGGGACATGAGTAACTCGTGGTGGAGGGAGCTTCTATGATAGAGGGCTGCTTTCAGCCTTCTATCATAGAAGGCAATGTCAGAGTAGATGTCCATCACCGGAAGCCTAGGGTGATGCAACAAATGGCAATTGCCCAAAGCACAGGAGTAAATCAATAGCAGAATGGCCATATTCTGGTCAAGGCAGAGTCTAACCTTCAGCATCATTGAGATGCCGTGGTATGACCTGAAGAGTCCTGTTCACAAGGGGAATCCCAGCAATATCAATTAGCGGAAAAAGGAGAGAAATTCATCCTTAATGTTACACAAATTTGTTTAGCCGCAATAGAAAATACTTAATGGAGGCGATTGCTGCTAAAGGACGTTCTCCCATTTGCTAAAATTAATGGTCCACACACTTCTTTCAACTTGGACTGTGAATCTGTAAACAATTGTCTCAGTATTGGCAAGACAAACTACAACTGTGTGTGTGGTTAACTTTAAACAGCCTGTTATTTAGACCTGGTAAAAAAACCAGAACACTTTTTTTCAGTAATTTGTTCAGGTAATTCCAAAGGGTTCACAAATATTTTCAAGTAAATCCTGAATGGATACCTTTTGGAATCTTGAGTTGAATTGGAACTGAAATGTGTTGTGCAGCCTGGTTTGTTCTTGTCAAAATGGTGTTGTATTCTTAAGAAGACACACATGTATAACTGTGCGCTGTCATAATGACCTTGCGCCGGTTATGAATGCCTGGTGTGAGTGAGTAGAGTTACAGCAGGGCTACTGCTTTTCTATATCAGAGAGTGCTGCCCAGGCAGAGGGAGGTCATCGGTGTGATCTGTGGCTATCAACAGCTTAGCCTGATGGATGTCTGCGTAATCCTTGACTAGCCAGTGAGAGAAACTGTCATACCTGCATGTGGTTATTAAGCACTGGCATGAAGGATGTCAGCCGTAGACCACTGGCCATGAAGACATCACCCCAGCTCCAACCAAGCCCCTGGCACTTGCATTGTTTCGGACAGCTGGCTGGCTAATTACAGTGGTGTTAACAAATAATTACTTGCTCTCCATTTCTGCAGTATAAATTGAAATCCTTTCGGAGACGTCTTCACTAGATGCTGTATGAGGTGGGGTGGTGGGGGCTTGTTATCAGCTCTGAGCAGACGCCTCTGCTTGGCACAGCAGCACTGCCTCAAATTGGGGAGTAATGTCTTCCTTTTGTGAGTGGCGCAGATCACATCTCAAGGATAAAGCGATTATCCAAATACAGTGTTATTCTTAAAATACGGATCTGTGTCGAAGGCTTGGGGGGGATTTAAATTAGGATTTTGAAAGCAGAATTTGATTAGGGGGTGGAGAGTTGCACCCACGTGTGTTTCCACATCCACTTAAAGGGGACTTCCCATGTAAATGTGGAAGAATTTTTCTCCCCTCATTTTCAAATATTTTATATCATACAGTTTATTCATTTCCAACTAATTTAAAGTCTCGTTTTGAGGTGGTGATTCTTTCCATATCTTGCCCTAAAAGAATGTGATTAACAAATCCCTAGAAACTGAAAAAGCTTTAATTGTGAATGGCTTTCAAACTTACAGTTATTAAAGGTCAACATTCCAAATTAATGTTTCTTCATGAAGGGCTCTAGACAGCTAGGGCCTAACCTTATAGTCACAGAGCACCAGATGATAACACATTAACTGCTTTATGTGACCATGACAGCTTCTAGCCCCTTCCAAGTTACTTAGTCTCACCTTCAGGGTGTAGTGGAGGTGAAGACTTCCTGCATACAGAACAAGGGTGTTGTACCATATTAGCCATTATGAATGTAGTGACAAGTCAAGCAAAATGACACCTTTTATTGGCTAAATTATGATTAGCCAATAAAAGGTGTCATTTTGCTTGACTCTCCCTACATGCATGCAGAACAGAATGAGAAGAAGATCTTCGAAAATAAGAAAAAAAAAATCCATGTAAAATTTTTGCCTCATTGTGTCATGCCAGAGGTTGGTGTAAAGCTAGTCAGTCCGCCCCATGCTGAAGTGGACTTCCCTATAGTAGTCGTCATTGTTTTGTCTTAGTCCAGTGACGAGCTGTCAGATTAAATTTCTTTTTATGATGTGTTAGCTGGACAAGTAATGTAAATGATGACAAATGACACAAGGGTTGTAAACATATTTCTGCTAATACTGAAATTATTAGCAGAAGTTGGGCAGAGTGGTGGCTCTGAGGCTAAGGATCAGTGCTGGTATCCAGAAGGTTGCCGGTTCGTAAACCCCATCACTGTGAAAAGAGATCCTACTCTGCTGGGCCCTTGAGCAAGACCCTTAACCTGTAATTGCTCCAGGGGTGCTGTACAATGGCTGACCCTGCGCTCTGACCCTAAGGGGTATGTGAAACTAACAAATTCCTAATACCAGAAATTGTAAAAGGTGAAATAAAGAACAAAAAAAAAAATTTATGTTCATTATGATTTAAGAGTTTAACTGATTTTTAGCATATACAGTACATGTAATAAGTAATGAAGTATTTTTGGCTTCATATAAATGTAATTCTGCCCAAACCTTAACTGAATTAAGCAATATAAAGAACCTAGGCATTTATTTTAATTATTTTTATACATAAATTGAATTGAATTTTATTTTCATTTCATTTCAGCTAATGCACAATCGAGAGATACAATACCATACACACACACTAATATACATAGTAAACATTTTAACCACAAGGGGGCACCACCGAGCTCCAATCCAACAATATTACCCAAAACTACTTCAGGTTCAAATACAAGATTTTTATTGGTCACCAACACTTTTCTAAATACATGCTAACCCAATACAATCAAGTATATGCAGATTCTCTTCTTCCTTTCGTCCTACTGGTGACTGTAGCCCACTGCCTCTCACCTCTGAATCAACTGGAGGACGCTGCATGTCTTCCTTTAACGTCTGACCAAAGCGGATCCCTGCAGCACCCCCTGGTGGCACCCATGGGACATAGCAGGGCTGATTCCCACCACTACAGTACCCATCATGCCCTGCAGGTGCCCTGCAGGTGTCCACATGACTACCAAGGTCCTGGGATGCTGCCATCAAGTGGATCAGGAGTAAACATAATCCGGAACAGAAGCCTTGCCCCATTGCTCCTTTGTTTTGTCCTCCCATTCTGGCGAGGGTCCCTTTTTTCTTCTGGGTGGGATGCTAGATAATCCTTCCTGGCACTGACAACATATAATGTACATATGCATTAGTGCATTAGATGGTTGATGCATAGTTACCTTGTGACTCTATAGAAATTATTTTATTGTGTGGGTAATGGCTTTAGGCAAAAGAAGCACACAGTAGCACCTTTTATTTAGTAACTAGTAGATTACTGAATATTAATTTAGCATTGATTTAATAATCAGCTTCTAGTAGATCTTTTGTTTATTTAATAATATTATATTTAATAATATTCAGCAGTAATGATTCGATTGATTATAAAATAATTAATAGATCTGGTAAAGTACAATTCTCCTTTTCTGTGTTTCAGATTTAGATTTTAGATTTAGATTTTAGTTTGTGGTTTGAATGTATTGCAGTAATATTTACAAGCTTTCTCCATTTCAGTTTCAATTTTTTCTAAAGATTTGAGCTGTTTTGTTTATAGCTTTATGATAACTATTTTCAGCAGGAATCATAGCTACGTGTGTACTGTCTACCAGCTTGCCAATTGTGCTAAATATAGTGTGGTTTCTGTTTAAATTTCATTTTTTTTTCTAAATTTTGCTTTGATTTCTCATTGCTTGATTTAATGAAAATGATAGAACAGACTGTGTCTGTGGCTTTATGCCTTTATATAATTCATGTTCAACTTCATTGTCACATGTAAACAGTACAGTAAAATTGTTAATTGCATTGCTAGCCAACGTTTCAGCGTTTAAGTTGTCAGTATCCTCTGCTGCAATGATTAGCATGTATTACCAGTCAGTCATCTTGCATGGAAGCTGAACGAAAAAATATATTCCATCCAATTTAATAAATAACAGTGCACCAGAAAATAAATGAGCTTAGGATAAAGACCTGTTTTGAAGTGTGACATGTGTTTTCATTGTATACTTTGCGCTGTTTTCCAAATGTTTTGTGCATTCAGGACTGGGTGTTTTAAAATGGATCACACCAAGCCTGTCAGGTCATATATCTCTGTTGGAACATCATTTGAATGTATTTGAAAAAAGTAATTTCATGGCAAAAGCTTCCATTGTAAAAGAAATGTTGTTTGTTTTTAACTTACACTAATGCCTGTGTTGTGATTGTATTGTCAGATAGGGTCTTATGGTGACCCTAATCTTCCCTTTGATATTCTTCATTGTGTAGACTTAAACAAAATACTTAAAATCTTATACACTACCCTCTGTGGTGAGATACAGTACTTCAGTTCAGCACTTCTTTTTCCTTCCCTTCATTATCAGAAACCTCAGGCATTTGGACTATGTATTTTAACTATGTATTGTAGGTAATAACTTTTATTATATCTAGTACCATACAAGCAAATAAAATGTGGCTTTGTACACCAAGACCATACAACCTGATACTATTAGATTTGTAATTTCAGCTGGCACCATAACTTAGTTGCATTCGATTCTACCTGTTCAGCTCATCATCTTCACAGGCTCAGGCAGCCTGCTTTCTTCAAGTCATCAACTGGTCTGTTTTTGTCAGGATACAACATGGCTGACAGAGAGCATGCCTTTGCAATCCTCTTTCTTTATTGTCCCTGTGTAGCTCCTGACACACATACCTTCCTGAGCCCTTCACCAAGAGAATAACTCAGGCTCAGCCCTCCACCTCATGCAATTTTGTTACTTGTCAGCATCCTTCAAAACGAACAACCAAAAAAGGAAGAGCAAGTCACTAAGTAATAAAAGTAGCTCTCTCTGTCACAGGTGGCCAGCAATTCAGTCATAAAACATAGCATTCCTAAAGTTTTGGATGTAGTAAAAATAACTGGTTTGTCCATTTCCTTGCTGTTTGAACATTACAACAAGTAAAATCTTTATTCTACAAATAAAGACATACAAAATATTTATCAACTTATATGCAACATATCACTCCACCACCATGATTTTCCACACACGGTTTGCAACACTGTAGTGTTTGCAGATCTGTTTTTGCGCATTATTTCCATAGTAATTTTAAAGTGTTAGCTTGTCATTAGTTAGATACATAGCCACGGCACTTCACAATGTAATATAGGACAGTTATTTCTACCCCATGATGCTGCTTTTTGACTAATAGGTATACTATTGATTAGATTTACTAGATTTGTAAATAATTTTCTGGGACCCCAAAAGTTTAGCTCTGCTCCTGATCCTGTTCCAAATGACTTTTAAACCTGAGATCTCTGACATACTATTGTTTTGTAGTAAAGTCTTCACAGTAATGAAAATAGAAGATAATTGACATTTTTTTTTTTTTTTTTCTTTTTGTATTTAATTATATGTCAACTGATAAACACTCAAATCAGTTTTACACATTGCTTAATGTGGAACCAGCTTATTGGCAGTACTCTGTTTATGGCAATAAAATAACAGTGAATGAAAGAGCCACCCCTCTGTGAAACTACCAGTCCTCACCAGTATGCTATGAAATGTTGAAATTGAAAGAGGTGCCAGCACCCACTTCATACAAGTATTTACTCATGTACCACGTGCACATTCTTTCCCAAAAATTATCATTAAAAAATCAGGTGCACATCATACATGAGGAAATGTAATTCTGTAATGTTTACTTCTTCTGCTTGGGCTCGCTCGCGCTCTCTTTCTCTCGCTCGTACTGCTTGTACTCTCTCGCTCACGCTCATTCTCTCTCTTTCTAAACGCTTCCTATACAATCACAACACACGTCGTACAAGGGGCAAAACTATTTTCGCAATTTTCTTTGTTAAATAGAAAATAATGGGCACTAAGCACTTAAAGATCATTACAATGCAACATTTGACACATTCAGTTACTTTATTTGTGCAAAATGAATAGACTCACAGTGAATCAACTTATATATAAGAGAGAAAACAATAATTACTCATGAACGATTTTGTCTGGGTTTCATATGTGCAATTCAGACTGTGTAAAGTATGTCTGGTTCTACTTTTTCTTTGATTGTGTCAGTTTGTGTGCACAGAGAATCCCATTTTTGTAATGGGCTGTGTTTACAAGTGCTACTTTCATTTGTGTTTTTCAAGCAATTTGAGAAAAACTTACCACAAGGAAAAAATAATATAGTATAAAAAGCACATACTGTGCAAATGTATTTGTAGTACCCAAAACATATAATCAAAGGTAGAATATGTTTAAATATTTACTTATAATGTGAATATCTGAAACTTAATGTTAAGCTAATTATTAAACCCTAGATCACATTGTGCATGTTCACCTATTTTCTACTAACTGACTGTAAATTAGTAAGTGACACAGCCTTGAAATGAATCAGGCAGCTCATTTGACTTAGAGTTCAAAATAACAGATTGACAAAAGTGAACTGTCTCACTTTTAAAGCATAGATCCGAACACAGTGTTTAAAATCTGTTTTATAAGAAGATAGTCATGCTGTTATACTTCACAGTAATTGTCTTGTTATGTGTTACTTACCAACACTTTAGCTTTACAATTTACAATTTATTTTTACATAGCCAAAAATCACACAAGAAGTGCCGCAATGGGCTTTAACAGGCCCTGCCCCTTGACCGCCCCACAGCCTTGACTCTCTAAGAAGACAAGGAAAAAATCCCAAAAAAATCCTTGTAGGGAAAAAATGGAAGAAACCTTGGTAAAGGCGATTCAAAGAGAGACCAATTTCCAGGTAGGTTGAGCATGCAGTGGGTGTAAAAAAAGGGGGTAAATGCAATGCAGTACAGAGAACAGAACAGAACACAAGTAATCCTCAATACAGCATAATAGTGCAATAGAAATATTACAAATACAGAGCAGAATTCAACAGCAGATGATATCACATAATATGATTTGGATTTGCTCAGAGTCCTGGAGATGTTGGCCATCAAGCTGCCTACTTGGCCATTCTACAGTTGAGTCAGCTTTTTAGATTGCAAGTATTTTTTTATTTTTATTATAGAAAGTGTTTTCTGTTTATAAGGTTGGATATAGTAATAGTGAAGTAACTGCAAACTGTTTATGGTCAAATAGCATGAGCCTCCATACAGCAATAACAGGTGAAAGTTGTACAACAAGAAAAAAATCCAAATATAATTTATACATCAGTGAATATTTCATTTTGTTGCTCATGTTTCATGTATCTGTAAATTTATATTTTGGCACAATTACCATTTAATGAAAACTAGAGAAGAAGAATAAATAGTTTCACCTAACAATGTGCAGTAGAACTAGAAACTACTATGGTCAAATTCTACACAACATTCAAGCAGCAATTTAAGGTACATGCTCTAAGATATTAAGAAACTGTAAATACAATTCACAGACAAGTGTACTTTTTCTTTCTAAATTACTCATGTCAGTGGTTTTGATGTTGACAATTACTATTCAAAGAAATCAGAACAATAAGAATTAAAAGAGAAATAAAAATGAAAACCACTAAAATAGGAAACGTGTAGCGGGGCTACATAGTAATAATGTATTCGATGTGTGTGCTGAGTGCGTGTTATTTCCATCATCCCGTTTACTGTTCATTATGTGTACGTCAGCGAATGTTTTCCCCATTAGTGCAGAGGGGACAGATGAGGGAGACAAACCGCAGCCCCGGGATGAAAAGCACCTGTTCACCTTCAGTTACATCCACCTCTTTACTATTTAAACGATCAGGAGGAAAAAAGAGAGGAGGAAGGAGAAAGGCGGAGATCTCATTTAACGAGAACGAACCACCATTTCCAGCTATTTCTCACATCGCATTTTGTATCCAGTTTGTTTTTCATTCCACCAGATTCACTTCTGCTCTGTCATTGCCAGAAACCCTGGGGTTGGACTTCACTATCCACCATAGGCAGAGGAAACACGGTGAGATTGTTCCATTTTTCCGGGTGATTCACACACATCCATTCTTTGTTGATCAGTCATCCATATTCAGGACAGTAATATACCCGGACTCAAGTTCACGATCATTGTCATTTCAGTATTCATTCATTATTGTTATTTGTGTTTTGTGTTTGATAGATAGGGTTCACCGACAAAAGCACAATAGACATATGCACCCCGACAAAACCGCGACCGACAAATGAGCGCCGACAAAATCGCCACGAGAAAATCGTGAGAGAGGCCAAGAGAGTTGGACACCCTTGCAGCAATTCTTTCTACATATGCAGGGCGTGATCTTAAGGACTATCTGCGTGCCGTGCTGATGGCATGCCGCGTCTCATAATATTTACTTCTAAAATAAACATTATTATATATGCTTAAAACTAGTAATTCATATTTAATGAAACTTTCGTGATTTTGTCGGGGCAATTTTGTCGGCGTGATTTTGTCGGCATGATTTTGACGGCGTGTTTTAATCAGCGCTATTTTGTCGCCGCGCATATGTCTATCGCGCAAATGTCGGGTCACAGATAGATAGATAGATACTTTATTAATCCCAAGGGGAAATTCACATAATCCAGCAGCAGTATGAGCAGTGTTTATGAGTTGTACCACTTTGTACTGACATAGAAAGCGACACCCCCTCCTTTCTTCTTACAACAGGTATTTGTGTCTCTGTCGGCTCTAACTGTGCTAGCTATGTAGCTATACATTAGCATCTGGGATGGTTGTTGTTAGCCACGTTTCACTAAAACACAGCAAGCTGCATTCTCTGTAGGTTCTGACATTTTTCACAGCACAGCCAGTTCGTCAATCTTATTTGGTAGTGAGTTCACATTTCCCAGGATCACAGCAAGGCACTGAAGGTTTATAGCGCCACTTTCTCACAAACAGCTTGGCTTTTATCTTAGCGCCGGCTCGGCTGCCCCGATATCATCGTCTTACCGCGTCAGGTAAATAGGGAACCACACCGGCATGGGCATTTCTTTGTTTAAACAATTATTGCACACTTTCTGTAAATCCAATAAACTTCATTTCACTTCTCAAATATCACTGTGTGTGTCTCCTATATGATATATTTAACTGACATTTTTTATCGTAACAACCAACGATTTATACAGGAAAATAATGACTAATAGCAAGGTTGCCCAAACTTTTGCATCCCACTGTATACACTCGAAAACACTACCAGTATTTAGGAAAGACTGCAGGTATGCCACTGCTTAAAACTGATAAGTGCTAAGATTTTTCATGGAATATTTCCAAAAACCAAAACACAAAACTGTATACATCTTGCATCAAAAATGCAAAAGATGACCCAACCAGATTTTTCCGTATTTTAGTAGGAATAGATTAGTCATTGTGGGCGAATTAAAAATATACAGACAGTAAAATAGTTAATGGTATGAACTTTTTCATTTTTCTGAGGTTTACAGAAGCAAATCAGTTAATTACCTCTTAGCAGTAGCATGGGCAATCAAGTGTGTACTGAGGTATTTGGAAAATGTAGAGGAAAAAGTGCTGCTTGGATTGAAAAGGCTGGACATAAACAAATTGCCCGACCATATAACATTTATCCTACAGTGCTTAAGGACGTTTGTGAGCGCATCTATAACCCATTAACATGTTTTTTTTTTTTTAAATCACTGCATACTGGCTGAAATTCTACAGACTGGAAGCTAGGAAATGTTATCCTGCTGTTCATATTTATGTCTAAACTAATTATTGCAATCTTTGCAGATGGCTGCTCCTAAGCCTACTCTGTCTCATCCTAGTCTTGTACTGTGGTCACCACTACATTGAACAAGTTACCCCTCTCTTTACAGTGACATTAATGGGAATAAGCAACACAGTCACGGACAAAAGCCTGAACTCCAGTACACCACAGAATGTCCAGAAAAGAGGAGAGTAGGTAAGCAAGAAGTTGAGGCTTCCAAATGATTGTGGCCTGTCAGATGTTTATTTCTTAATCATCAGGAGGTTTTACTTTCAATCACTTCATGTCTCACATTGAAATGAATAATGGCGAAACAGCCATATTTCAATTCATATGCAGTTATGTGAGGCCAACACAAAAATTGAATTCACAGATAATTTTGCAAATAAAGAATTTCTGGGGGTTTTAAAGTTTGTTTTTCGTGTGGAAAACAAAGAATACTACTTCCTAAAGCTTCATGTACACTCACCTAAAGGATTATTAGGAACACCTGTTCAATTTCTCATTAATGCAATTATCTAATCAACCAATCACATGGCAGTTGCTTCAATGCATTTAGGGGTGTGGTCCTGGTCAAGACAATCTCCTGAACTCCAAACTGAATGTCAGAATGGGAAAGAAAGGTGATTTAAGCAATTTTGAGCGTGACATGGTTGTTGGTGCCAGACGGGCCGGTCTGAGTATTTCACAATCTGCTCAGTTACTGGGATTTTCACACACAACCATTTCTAGGGTTTACAAAGAATGGTGTGAAAAGGGAAAAACATCCAGTATGCGGCAGTCCTGTGGGCAAAAATGCCTTGTTGATGCTAGAGGTCAGAGGAGAATGGGCCGACTGATTCAAGCTGATAGAAGAGCAACTTTGACTAAAATAACCACTCGTTACAACTGAGGTATGCAGCAAAGCATTTGTGAAGCCACAACACGCACAACCTTGAGGTTGGATGGGCTACAACAGCAGAAGACCCCACCGGGTACCACTCATCTCCACTACAAATAGGAAAAAGAGGCTACAATTTGCACAAGCTCACCAAAATTGGACAGTTGAAGACTGGAAAAATGTTGCCTGGTCTGATGAGTCTCGATTTCTGTTGAGACATTCAAATGGTAGAATCAGAATTTGGCGTAAACAGAATGAGAACATGCATCCATCATGCCTTGTTACCACTGTGCAGGCTGGTGATGGTGGTGTAATGGTGTGGGGGTGTTTTCTTGGCACACTTTAGGCCCCTTAGTGCCAATTGGGCATCGTTTAAATGCCACAGGCTACCTGAGCATTGTTTCTGACCATGTCCATCCCTTCATGACCACCATGTACCCATCCTCTGATGGCTACTTCCAGCAGGATAATGCACCATGTCACATAGCTCGAATCATTTCAAATTGGTTTCTTGAACATGACAATGAGTTCACTGTACTAAAATGGCCCCCACAGTCACCAGATCTCAACCCAATAGAGCATCTTTGGGATGTGGTGAAACGGGAGCATCGTGCCCTGGATGTGCATCCCACAAATCTCCATCAACTGCAAGATGCTATCCTATCAATATGGGCCAACATTTCTAAAGAATGCTTTCAGCACCTTGTTGAATCAGTGCCACGTAGAATTAAGGCAGTTCTGAAGGCGTTTGGGTGCCAAACACCGTATTAGTATGGTGTTCCTAATAATCCTTTAGGTGAGTGTATACCTTGGTGTTCTTTTCTGAAGCTGCATCAAGCATGTAATCCATATCACTTTAACATAATCAGTTAATTTATGCCTCTTGTTCACATAACCTTGGAATAGTGCAGTACTTTTTTTTTAAATGTGGCATGCTACATATTTTCCACACAAACATATGATTGTGCAAATTACTGTGTTTTCTCCAACAGGAAAACATACTGCTATGGAAAGTTGCTGAGGACGATATGTCGAGCATATGCATAATTTTGGTGATTTTTTTTTCCTCTACTTTATTTAAATAATAAATGATAGGCAGATATATACAGAATCAATTCATGAAAATGCTTCCATACAGAAACTAAAACCCTTTTTTATCCAGAAGTGAAACACAATTTATTTGGTAATTTTTTTTTTGTGAAACCAATGTTGAGTTTGCTCAGTACTAATTATATATTCAGGGACTTTAGAATTTGAAAGACTGCGAGATCTTCTAAAACATCATATCTTGTCATTTTCCAACCTAGTAAATTCAGACCAGGGCTGTGGGCAGGTGTGGTTGCCAGAGCCTATCCCAGCTAGCATAGGGTGTAATGGGGACACAAACCTGGACAAGGAGTCAGTCCACCACATGGCAAAGACACACAGAGGCAGAATTCACCTAACCAGCATTTCTTTGAATAGTGGAAGGAAGCTGGAGCACTCAGAGGAAACCTACAAAGACGTGGAGAGAACATGCAAACTCCACACAGTGATGACCCAGGGTGCAAATCCAGGACTACTAAAAAGTATGAATATCTATAGATGTAATTACATTGTGTGCATGCATGAACATGGTTGCAGCACTTTAAACTACAAAGTTGCCTCACTTTGTGACTTTGAGGAAGTCATTTCATCTGCTGCAGATCAATTTTGAAATATAATTCTACATTTTTAACATGCTTGTAAAGTGCATTGTGAAGTATACAAAATAAAAGGATATCTCTATGACTCCTTGTCACGTTTCATAACATTATTACTGTTACAACTGTATGCCCTTCTTTGAGACATTTAGGAAGGGCTCTGTTTAACTGCACATTAAAAGAAGGTATTTCTTGCTTGCATTTTAGAATGCATTCTCTAGTTGCAGCCATACCTCACAACCAGGTGTCAGGTCTTTTTACCATCCATTGTTGCTCTGCTAACTGTCCTGTAATTCCCAGTAGTGGTATCCTATCACCCTAATGCACCCTCTAACACAGGCAAGCAACTTCATTATGGCTGTTCAAGGAGGTAACGGGTCATGCAGGGATGAGAAGAACATTATTTCAAGGAGTCTGTCTGTCTTTATAAGAGGACTATGATGCCAGATTATAACAGTCAGGATTAAGACTGCAGTGCTTTCATGGATTCAATTGTTCAATGAGCATCAAGTAATGGGGTTGGTTGGGGGGATCAAGGGCACAGCGATTAGCTCAGGCAACAGACAGGCAAGAGGACTAATCTTTAGGGGTGACACTGAGACTTTGTCATGGGACACCCTGACAGCCACTTTCACTAAGATTGATCTGGCATATTAATTAACAGATATGGGCCTAATCTGGGCGCTGGGATTAGGAGTGCTCACTAGAGGGGTCTTTGAAAATTATGGCCATCCTTGCAACAATATTTTCTAGCCCACTAGTCATCCCATTTTAAAAAAGAGGAAAATAACTTCTATTCAGTAATGGTGGTGGGGTTAGGAGTCTGAATAAGATCCCCTGGCTGTCATTAGCACCGCTCATTTTCAGACAGCCCTTGTATTTCTCACTAATTAAACTTCTCATTTCTGATGCCATTTTTTAAAACTTTGAAGTCTCGGGTTCAGGCTTTTTTTTTGCTTATTATAGCTACAGAGTGGCGCTTCCACCAATGAATGAGCGTTAAGAAGGTCTCATTGACTGGCGAGATGTCAGGGAGTTCAGTTCCTGTGAGCTTCCTCAGGGGCCTGGGGTCCCAGTGGGAGTCAATCAAAGGCAGTTTTTCAAAGGCAGACAGCCGGCTTGTTTTCCTCTTCGGCCCAAAAAAATGCTGACATATGGCTGCTTCACTGGCTGCTGTTTGAAAGCAAGAAAAAGATTTTTACCACTCATTCTATACAGATTGTGAAAGACTGATGCTGTGTCTTGAATCAAGTGTAATCTTGCCCCAGTGATGCCAAGGTAGGCTCCATCAGTCAAGATCCTGAACTGGATTACGTGAGTTCTATAATGAATGGATTCTAAACTGATGGTCCATCTATGATACCTCTTATAAGTAAACCAGGAAACCCCTGTTTTGCATGACTCTACAAAAAATCATATTTTTCAAAAACATTCATCAGCATCTTAAGTCTCTCTTGTACTGCCTGACCATCAGTAATGGTAAGAATTCAGCTGCATTGTGTCAGTCCGCTCCACCCATCAGTTTTTTTTTTTTTAATAATGTTATTGTAATCATTCCATACAAACTGATCAATTTTTAGAAAAAATAGGATTGAGATTGAAAAACAAGTCGACCCCCACCCCGAGAGAAAGAGCATGGCCAACGGGGTAAAACTTTTAGTCCTTGTTGGGCTCGGGTGACTCTCTACATTCAGGTTACCCCATTCCAGGCAGCACATCTAGAGCCTTTACCTTTGATGCTTGTACTTTCGACTTTATATTTTTGGACACTGTCTTAAAAGTCATGACACCTAGGTAAGGGTGGCACCCATTGCCTGAAAGTTGCCACTGCAGGCCTACTTGTATGTCTCACCACAGCCTGCAAGGAATGATGTCTTGTTATGGCAAAGAAGCTTGTGTGACATTGAGGATATTGGGGCTTTGTTGTCTGGACCTTCTTAGAAGGGATATCCTTGAAAAGGGAAGGGATTTTTTGGAGGGTAATCAAAATGAGTTTAAATGGAATTAAAATGGAAAAAAATGGAGTAATAATGGAATCCCAAACATCACAAGGCTCACTGGACCTCACCAGCAGAGCCAGGAGGAGCAGTGGCTTCTATCAGCAAATGGGCGACAGTAGTGCTGTCGCCCAGTATAGTAGCCAAAGCTTAGTCCCTGAACGACTTAGTGAATAGAGCTTCTTAACAGAGAGTTGAACATAATTTAAACAAAGCAATGAACAGACATACTGTCATTAAATGCAGCATGGTAATTCCCACTATTAATGTTCGTGAACACTCGAACATTTCATTGAGTGATGGGGTCCCCCTTGGTGATTTCAGTTCATGATGACTCGATTGGTTCATCGACTATTGGCCCCTTGACATCATAGGCCTGTTTTGTAGATAAAACACCAGAAAATTTGACAAAATCAGTGACTATAAAAATATCAGCAGCAACAAAAACAACAGCATGTGCAGCTGAGACACTGCACAAAAACTTTATAGACAGTCATTTTGTTGTCACTCCCTCTGAGACTACTGGCTGAAAGGACAGTAAAAAGTTACAGTGGTCCACTTTGTGCACTCAGCACATGCAAAGCAAAGAGAGGAGCTGGGAATGCTAATAACCTTGAGTGAGGCGTTTTTGCTGCCCTAGGAGAAGCTGCAAAAGATACCCCATTGTTTGTTTCTTAAATGTGGCATTATTGCCATTTTACCTATTGATATTGTGATGTTTCTTAACTCTTTTTGGACCCCTCCCCAACAGGAAGACACTTGCGACACACCAAAGTGGAGGATTACTTGTTCATTGCTGGGGCAACCGCAGGCTCACAGTGCTGCAGAGGAGTGCCAAGGAAGCAAATTTGAGCCAATTGCGATCACGCTATAAGCACCCTTTGTCGATGGGTGATGCAAGGAACATTACAATTGCAGGGAACAGTATTACTTGGCCACGACCCTGCGTATCTGCTATGTCTGTGTATACGAGAGAGGTAGATCCTACTACAATAAATAACAGTGCTGTTCCTGTTTCAAGCTGAATAAAGCTGATTTTGTTAAAGTAATGAGACTCAGCCTTGTGTTTTGGGATGCAAGACAGGGGCTCATGCATCACATGGTACCAGGAGTGGCGTCCATGCACTGATAGATCCCCAAGAAGTACAGCAACCGCCGGAGCAAGATGATTCTGCATTGAACACGGAGGAGGCAGAGACTGCCATCCAGAAAGAGTTTGCTTGCCTGCAACAAGCCGATAACAACTTGCATTTTGTATTCAGAGAAGCTCACATCAAAAATGAATCTTATTATCTGGGAAGAGAGGGACAAAATTTTAAAACACCACATTTTTATACTTAAGGATGGTTTTCTGTATAGGTTGATTTCTGATTGCATGAGTGATGGACATATTGAGCAATTGGTAGTACCAAGTGAGCATAGGGAGAAAGTTTTAAAAATTGCTCACAGTAACATTTTGTGGGGTCACCTCGGCACATAAAAGACGAGGAAATGCATTTCAAAATGCTTTTATCGGGTGAATACGGGCCTGAATGTAGTGCAGTTTTGTAAGGCCTGTCCTGATTGTCAAATAGTTTCCTCTCACAGACCGCCAGGGCACCCCTTGTATCAATGCCTATTTAAAACATTCCCTTTGAGAGGGTGGGATTAGATGTTGTTTGCACGCTTCCCAGGAATAAAAGTGGCTTTCAGTATATGCTTGTGTTAATTGATTATGTCACAAGATACCTAGAAGTAGCCATGTTGCGGCAGGCAGACACCTGGGGCCTCATGTATAAACGGTGCGTACGCACAGAAATGTTGCGTAAGAACTTTTCCACGTTCAAATCGCGATGTATAAAACCTACACTTGGCGTAAAGCCACGCACTTTTCCACGGTACCTCATGCCTTGTCGTACGCAAGTTGTCCGCTCAGTTTTGCAGACTGGCGGCACCCAGCGTCAAAGCAGTGCTACTGTTCCTGTGTGGTTACTCATTATTTTCATGACGTGGCTTTATAAATACACAGAAACTAACAGCATATTGTTTATTAGTGTAACGCATCTGATTGTAATTAACTCTTAACAATATAATGGTCCAGGGAACAGCCATAGTATTCTAAATACCATAACTGATTTAGCGTTGTTACTCTCACTGCACCTTCCTCTTCTTATTTTTCTTCTTCTTCTTTCAGCTGCTCCCGTTAGGAGTTGCCACAGCAGATCATCTTTTTCCATATTACTCTCACTGCACGACTCGGGGTATTTATATCACTGTATCTGAGTGTGAATCACAGCAGCAACTGATAGGAAAGAGAATTATCGGTATACAACTTCAAGGACACGCTGTCTCAGCCACTGCAAAACGTTTTAAAGCCTTTCCTGTACGGACCTCGCGGTTCAGGAACAGTTTAATCCCAAGAACTATAAACGCACTCAATCAATTGCTCCTTGTAGAACTGTTTGTACTGATAAGTACAATCACCCCACTGTAAACTTGCACTATAGTTATAATTATAATGTATTTACATATGATGACGATATCATTTTTAAGCTGAAATGCAGCAAAATATGTTTGTTAAATTATACAGATAAAACTTTAACTTCATTTAAATAATCTATATTCTTCACTGGGAGTGTCGTATATGATAGAATAATTAAACATGTACTACGAAGATATTTCAATGTTCTTTAAACGTTTTGAAGAATCGGCGCTAAGCTTACAGGTGGCTCAACTTCTATTACAGAGCTGATTGTGTGGCGATCGGTTACTTGGGGAAAGAAAAGCACTGACTGCAGTGACGGCCACGCCAATATATACTGAATATAAAACAGAAAGAGAAAATAACAACATAGCTAAAAACGCAGCAACATATTTTGGCAAACGTTAAATGCTTGTGTCATGTGCACGAGGCGGCTATGCAGTGTCTGCAACGGACGTGGCCATCCACCGTGCATAAGCTACCTTACTGATATTGGCGGGTGAAGGAGCCACTGCTTCTTCCTCTGCCCAGTGCCACCACAAGCCTAGAGCCGCCCCTGAGTACTGCTGCAATAAATTATTTCATCGAAGTGAAACACATGTTTAATAACGTGCTTTAACTCCTATCATCATGAAAATGACATCACGTATACATCTCAGTATTTTAGTTATTCAGAGAGCTGTAATATCACGAATGTAATGGACTCTGTGTCCAGTTGGAGGAAGAGAGCCGGTTTAAGAAGCAAGTAGTGATTCACACACATAGAGCACATAAAAGATCAAATACAAAACAAAGCATTTAACGTGCTACTTTAATTACGATGTGATTTGATAAATTGGTTAATTAAACGATTTTAAGATTAAGTTTATGATGTTCTACTTTAATGAGAAAATAAACTACGTGATTAAAGTGGAAATGTCGAGATTGAAGTTGACATTTCGTGCTTTTTCCCCAACGTGTGCCTTTTTTCTCTGTACCCTAATAAACTTTCATATGACACTCAGACAGTGGGCTACAACTCACCTTTTCACGGCGACTTTGATATGTGACTTCTTTTTATTTCCGGCACTGTGCGATTTTGTGAATGTGAGCTTTCAAGTTTCTCCAACACGCTATGTCACTCGATCAACTTCCTTTTGTTGATTATACCACGGTTTATTTGAACAAATAGTATGTTTTTCCTTTGCCTCCATTTGGTATTCACTGCAATTCTTATATTTTCCCCCGTGCTTTTCCCATTGTCTTTTCACAGAAGGCTGAGCTTAAGGGCGATTTATATTGATTTGCATATTCAAAGAGGCGTAATTCTGGGAGGAGTTGGGGCGTTACATAATGCGTGCACGAGCGTTAGTTTTCACGCTGATCGGGATTTATGTAGCGGAAGAACGTGGAAGTTGGAGTACGCACAGATTCCTGCATCTGGATTTTTCTGTGCGTAAGCACATTTCGGCTTTTGTGCTTACGCCATGTTATAGTGCGAGTTCTACGCACGGCGTTATACATGAGGCCCCTGGACTATTGCAACAGTACTCTCGGAAATGTTCACACATATTGGTATCCCTCTTGAGATTCTCACTGATCAGGGCACACCCTTTATGTCTCGTGTCATGAAGCAGTTATGCGAAAGTTTAAAAATTAATCACTTACACTCCACAGTGCATCATCCACAGGCAAATGGCCTGACTGAACAATTTAATAAAACCCTAAAACAGATGATTCGGTGGGTAGCCCATGAAGATCCAATCTCTTGGGATATTGTAGTGATTTTCCTCCTGTTTGCTGTCCAGGAAGCCCCACAAGCATCCATTGGGATGAGCTCTTTCCAATTATCATTTGGCCAGTGGCCACGTGGGGTGTTGGACTTTTTTTGGGAAGAATGTACATGGACTTGAGAGACAACCCCTGGGCTGTGGTTTTTACAACCAAGTTGTTTCACTGCATGAGCAGATTGCTAGATTATCCTCCATTGCAGTGGAACATCAGCAGCATGAGCAGGAGACACAAAAACGTAATTATCACAAGACGAGTAAACTCCTCAGATTTAACAAGAGTGATCACTCCATCACGTTTCAAAGCAGAAAGCTGTTACCCAGCTGTTTGACTATTGAGAAGGAGTGTTTAGCAATCAAGTGGGCGGTAGAGACCCTCTGTTACTACCTCTGGGAACGACGTTTTACCCTGATGACTGACCATGCCCCGCTGCAGTGGCTGTACAAACATAAGGATACAAACGCCCGGCTCACTCGGTCATCTATTAGTTTGCAGGCTTTTGCTTTTGATGTTCGCCATCATCCTGGGGCTGCACACACCAGTGCCGACATTTTCTCCCACCTGACCAAGCCTGTGTTGGACAGTCGCTTTGCCCACACCGATGTGGACAAAGCTGAGGGGGGTATGTGAGGTTTCTGAACTCTTTTGGTAAAATGGGATGACCCAAGCGAAACAGCAAAGTGTGTCCCAAAGTGGAAGCAAATCTGAGCTGATCTCTGTTGCGATATAAGCGCCTGTTGTCAATGGCTGATGCAAGGAACATTATAATTACAGGGAACAGTATTACTTGGCCACAACCCTGCCTATCTGCTATGTCTGTGTATAGGAGAGTGGTAGATCCTGCTACAATAACATGTCATAGCCATATGTTTGAGGATTTAATTTAATATATGTTTTAAGATTTGTTATTGAGTCCAGAACGGATGAAAAGAGTGACAGGCACAGCTAAAACGAAGTGAAGCTGAGAGGGTCCAGATGTGGTGGCCTCCAAGCAAGGACAATTAAGGGAGCTGCGGTGACCGATTGAGGTGGCAGATTTGGAACTGTGCTGACCAACAGAGATGGCAGTTCATGGCCTACCTGGCAGCAGGGGAGCTATGTTGACCGATAGAGGTGGCAGCTTGTGGTGCACCTAGTGGATCAGGATGCAGTGAGCCATGGTTTTGGTTCCCATGGTCCTGACTGGACTGAGAGACTGAAATTGAAAGAATGCCTAGGGTTACCTTTCTGTGAACTGATGATGTTATTTAGATTTGTTTATTGGCTCCCAACTCACTCTTTGACTTTAATGGCACCAAATTATCCATTGACTTATTTATTTGAAAATGTATTGTTTAGCACATATTTGTACTTTTATTCATATTTGTTTAATAAACTCTGCTATTGCTTTTGGAGCCTAGATTATCTTCTCATCCTGGTCCTTCCTTGTCTTATGATTATTGATGCCCCAGATAAAGAATGGTGACCTTGGATGTGGGTTGAGGTTTGAAGTGTTAATTTAGGACTGAATAATGCATGACAGAAGTCAGTTAGTGGAGTTGACTGCTGAAATAAATATTTTTAAAGTGAAGCGCTGGCCTATAGTGGGCACACACTGTATCAACATTCCAGTTTGACACCATTGTGAACTATATCTTGAAATCAGTCATAAGAAACATAAAGCAGTGCCAGTTATCCTGTGTGGAACTTGTGTGACCTGCTCAGTCTTTATGTAGGGAGGTCAATATTCAGTGCCTTCTGACCTTTGGGTCAATCATGCAGTCAAGTACTTGGCTCAAGTCTGCTGATTCAGCCCTGCTGATGCAACTCAACTCAGCCATAATCCCATTGGTTGCTTGAGTGCTGAAAGAGCTCTACTGTTGTGGGATTTAATTTAAATAATTTGTGTGCATTGAGCTCCACAGGCAGCATAGTAGACCAGAGTTTAGCACTGCTGACTCACATCCCCAGGCCCTTTCACGGTCAGTGCTGGTTCTTCTCCGGTACTTTGGTTTTGCTGTCAAAGACATGTGGGATGGGTTCACTGCTGACTGTAAATTGTGTGAGTGAATATAAATGTTTCATGAGTATGCAATGTGGCGGGTCTAGAGTTGTTTCCTGCATTATGGCCAATGTTACTCCAGTCCTTGCATTCATTAATTAGTCTAATTGACTTTAAAAGTGGATGGATGAATAGCATTGTCAATCAGAGCTGATTTCGGAATTCAGAAAGGAATAGAGATTAATACAAAATGATTAGTTTCTAGTAACAGTTTGCAGAGATCTAGGTTTGCTGTTTGTGTGACATTCGGAAATTATTCCCATGAATGTGTGAGCTTTCTTAAGATTGTATCCAAATTAAAATAAGCGTATCCTGTGATGGATCAGTGCCTTTAGCTGGCAAGTGGCTTAATCCTGCTTTGCTTGGAATGCCACCCCCTGAGTATGTATTGGACTAAGAATGTTCAGAAAAGTGACGGATCAAAGGACATGTCACATACTAAAGCGACAAGTGGCAATTCATGAAAGGAAAGCAAAAACCTTGCAGAAAATTTGTCTTAAAGACACCCTTTATTCCAACAGAATATTCACCATTAAGGTCAGGAATATGGTGGCCAGATGGCCTCCAGTCCTTTTCCTAAGCACCCAGCTAGGATGCTAAATTAAATTGCACAAATGAAGGACTTCAGGAAGGTAGTGGCTGAAGCGTACATACAAGAAACAATTTGTACAGAGGGCACATGAGATGGGTTCGAAGTAAAATTCAAGAACCAATACAGCGATTCACATTTATTTGTACACCAGAGCAAATGGGTAATATACCAGTGTCTGTCATTGTGAATTTTTCTCTTATCTCTCACACATCGCACAGATTAGGTTTATTGGCAATTGTTAATTGACTCAGTGTGAGTGAGGGTCTCACAATGTACTGGCACCCTTTCTAGGGTTTTGCCCATTGCTCCCTTGAAAGGCTCCGATCCACAACACTAAACAGCTCCTATCCCTGTGTTCATGTGTCTTCTGCTAGCCGTCTACAATTAGTACTATTTAAGTGATGAGACTTCCCAATTCTGAGATGTCATTGTGTCACACTTTCTGCACTGGCCTACAGGCCCTCTCACGGCTGCAGACCACCCTCAAGTCTATTGATTTAGGGGGCTGCTAAGTCATTGGAAGGGATGCTGGCTTTCTGGATCTCTTTGGGTTAAGTTTTGAAAGAGATGAGCACATGTGCCCATGACAGTGGGCACATGTCTCCAATTCACTCAATGTGAGAATGTGACTAGCGGCACAGGGAGTTGTGATGCCTGAAACAGAGAATCTCTGCCAAATCTGATAAGTGGGGCTTATCACTATAAATACTGAAAAGCTGCTGAAGCATCATGATAGCGACAGGGGGTGGTGACGGATCTGGAGAGAGGCCTGCTGTCAGTGAGCCTGGCAATCTCAGCAGACTGGCCAGATGCTCCTCCCCTGGTGCCTTCTTCAATATTCTGCTGTTTCTGCCATGCTGTCTGTTAGTGTAGACTGTTGTTACACCTCAGTCTTGTCCTGTCTTTGTGAACCTTGCCATAGTGAGCTTCTCAGCATTGCTTCTCTTGATGGATAATGTTCTGAATTTCCACTTCAGTGCATTAACATCTAGTCACATACCATCAACTCTTTATTTAGAGCTGACATATCTGTGCCAGTCATCATAAACACAATATGTAGACCACCCAAAAACAATAGCCATCGGTTCATCTGTTCATTCAAGTTTGTGTGGTTAAACGGTTTATCTTGGTGCCACAGGGTGCAACCCTTAAAAGGGTGACAATACATTACAGAGTACACTTATTTACAAAGTGTGAAAGAATAGTAATAAACTTAATCTACACATTTCTGGGAATTGGGAGCATAAGCAGAAAAAAGTTCATGCTGTCACAGTGAGAAAATTTTACTACACATAGAAGTGCCTGGGTTGGAATTAACCCATGATTATGGAAGTATGAAGCCGAACCGCTAACCCCCATGCCGCCATGCCACTCCCTTCAGATCCAGGACAGACAGTTTGCAGCTGGAGATGGACTACAGAAAGATAATTAGATGACAATTCATGCACTGTGAGTGAGATGGGATTCTCACCTGTTGCAGAGGATTTACTGAACGTCTGGCTCAAGTCACCTTTGTAGCCAACATCCTGTCTGTGTGGCATTCTCCACATGGAGGTAATGATCTGTAAAAGAAACTAGCTGAGCACCCCATGCTGGCACAAAGCTAAGCACTTAACATCATGACACAACACATTTCCTGCAATTATATGGCTGACCCCCCTGAGTGCCTTGAGAACTTGAATGACTCTCTATTTCCTTACGTCACCTATTTCTGGGATGGTGAGATGCAGTCCCAGGATCAGCTGAATGTATCAATAGGATTTACTTTATTCACCACTGGCAGACAAAGCAGTTGCTCTGTCATTGGACCTCAGGGGCACAACCTCTGACCTGAGCTGTCACAGGTCAGCCAAAGAAGTGTGCTGCGCTTAATTTCCTTGTGTGTAATTTAAAGCTTAAAACAGAGGCCGCTGAAGGCCATTACGGGTTAGTCCATTAGGCTAAAAGATGAGCAGGCCAACTTATTGGCAAACAAAACCTCAGAGTGCTGCTGGTGACACTGATAAATGACTTGGGCCCATGCATTGACCCACTTTACCAGAATTGCCAGTAAAAGTCCTCACAGATCTGCATTTATTTCTTAAAATCGATGTAAGCCCCTCCACCCCTGTTGTGCAGACTGAGTAAGAAATAGGCCTACAAAGTATAAGCTATTACACATGTAGCACTGTCTAGTGTGGATGGATTTTATTTATTTATTTATTTATTTATTTATTTATTTATTTATTTATTGCCCTCTTTCTCCTTGTATACCAGGCAGGCATGGCTCTTTACACTCATTGAGCCTGGTGGCAGCCGCCCACTCTCTGGCACTGCTTCATATATGTCTGTCAGCAAAATGTTCTTTTAATGTTGAAGTGCTGCCTCACTAGAAATAAAGTTTTTATATTTGGTCAATGACACCTTCATATTTTCTCATTAACCTTTCCCAAATGTAAATCCTGGCATAAACCCTAACCCTAAGCCTAACCCAAATTATCAAATAGATTTGGCGGAATTGACCATTGGTCTGCTGCGGTTGACATCTTTTTTTTTTATATTCACTGTCACCAGTGTTGTGACCTAAGAGTTTGATGTAGTAACCATCTGAACAATCTGACTACGTCTAACTGTAATTTTGTTACAGAGACTTCTAAGCAGTATGCACAACTGTAATTATAATTCTAGTAAAGGTGAAGACCCAGTTTATCTCTTTCAAATGTAACGACAAAGCCAAGCTCAAGCACATAAAACTATCCTGATATCTAATGTTTTAATTTCTAAAGTATATCACATCACTGGATTTCCTTTCCTTTTATTGGACATATTTGTTTCAAGCCAGCACAGTGACACAGTTGTAGTTCTGCTGCATTACAATAAAGGGACCAGGAATTTTGTCCGAGATCCCTGTGTGTGGTTTGCATATTCTCCACATGTCCGGGTTCCTCCAGTTATCTACCACTGTCCAAAGACATGCAGGCTAGGTAATTGGCAACACTAAAGGGGCCCTAGCCAGAGGTGTGACCAGAACATCATGTGTACGTGTGCATTTGGCTTGTCTGGGGGGGCAAAAAATATCCATCCCTCCATCCCCATTTTTGTAGGGGGGTCAAATAATAATAACAACATAGTTTTATATAACATATAAAAGCAAAAATTGTAGCATAAATCATAACCTATTGTTCAATAAAATTAACAGAGGCAATGGAACTTGTATTATTATTTTTTGTGAACAAATATAGAACTACATCTACAAGGTAAATATCAATAAAGTCAAATGTATACAACATATGAGAGCAAGAACAGAAACGTGGCTCATTGCAGTCATTAGGAAGGCTATAGGATATCAGTTTCCAGTGTTTAACCTGGATATTATCTACAGGACCATTCTGCGGTTACTCTTGGCAAATTCTGAAATAAATTAATTCATGTCTAGATTTTCTGTGATGTTTTTCTCATGTGCCAGAATGACTACATTTCTCTTCCTTGAATGCAGCATTGTTCGGCGGAGTAGAATGAGAATGCAGTTCAAAGTAGAGAAAAAGCTTTCGCATGCAGCTGAAGACACACCAATGATGAGTGCTGTGACATATAGCGAATGCAACATAGGGAAGGCCTCTTTGTACTGCTGAATGCATTTGCATGCTTCAGAGAGATTAGCATCAGCTGGCAGTTTATTGATCAACATTGCTTTTGCCACAGCAATTTCATTTTGCAAGCTCATGCTGTTTTGCTCTGTGCCTGCAAGTGCCTGAAGAGGTTTCAGGAGAGAATGATCAAGAAATAATTCTGATTTTGGCAGGAGAAGCGATGTGGCCCTCAATAATTCAACATTTCTCTGACTGAATCTTGTCTCCATTTCCACAATAGCTCTATCAAGAATGCTGAACATAGCCCTTTTAAAAGTCTGATTAGGAGCAATTTGTTCATCAGAGTCACCATGCCCACAACACGACAATACTATCATCAAGCTGTGAGTCAACTTTCCGTTTCCTTTTGAGTGAATTGGTAGGCCTACTTTCACACTGAGAGAAATGCTCCTCCCAGAATGAGTGGCTTCTCATCTCCTTCAGTGTGGCCAGTGAAGCTGTCACCACCTCCCCAGCTGTGCACAAATCCACTGCATGTGCCTGTAGAATTGCATTGGCTGGTTTCAGCACACCAAGCACATGAAGGAGAAATTTTCCTGTATTGAAGAAATTCTGCTTTTTTCATTGGGTCAAAAGACCACATGCCTCTATGCAAATGTCAAAAGGGGCAGTGTCAGCCTCTGCTACCTCTGAGAGAAGCCCCCTTATAGCTTCCTCATTGTTGACAATGGAATTTGTGACATCATAATGACTGGTCAATCGTATTTCTAGAAGTCTTTTCAGTGTAGGTGTATTGTATGTGTGTGAAACATAATGTCTGTGACAAAATGTATTCAATGAATTTGACCAGTCAAAAAACTTCTTATCCAGAGGTTTTGATTCCATTCCATGTATCACTGCTAAATGTAGCTGGTGGTTGTAGCAGTGTGCATATGGAATATACTTACCAAGTTTGTTTTGTAACAAAGCCTGGACACCACACCTTGCTCCAGACATGACAGAAGCACCATCAAAACACTGACACACTAAATTGTCTGGGCTGTAACCTAGAGATGTGACTGAATTTGGTTACAAATATATTCAGCATCAAGCTGATTCAGTTCAATTAAGCCAATTAGGTGTTCTTCAGGGATGGAGATCCGGACAAATCGAATCACTACAGACAAGTTCTCAAAGTTACAGCGATCCCTGGTACCATCACTTTTAATACAAAGTCCAGGAGAGTCAGCTTTTTCATATTTGGTCCTGATATCTTTTACCAACATTTTGGCAAAAGCCTCAATTATTTCATTTTGAATTACATTGGATGTGTATTTTTGCATTGTTTGGGATGTATTTTACAATTTCTGCAAGTTTGACATCTTTTTTGATTGTGTAATCAAAGAACTTAAGGAAAAGTCCCTCCTCCCCACCTTCGTGAGTGATTGTGACCACGCAGAGCCAGTTCATTGACTGCAAGGAACTGAATGGCCTCCCCAATGCTTTTCACATAATATCTATTCTTTTCTATCTGGGTTGGACCCAGAAGTTGAACTATGCTTTCACCCGTCTCTGCCCGGCGCCGATATTCTTGCCTTGCAGACATGGCTCTGACGTGCGGGATGCTAGACCCGTGTTTGTGGATCCCGCGTGTTTGTGGATCCCGCGTGTTTGTGGAAACTACCACCGTCTCTTTCTAGAACTTTTTTCCAATTACTGTAGCCATGTTTGGTGAATATGTCCTTGCGGTCCGAATTGGAAATACTGTACTAAATTTGCGGCAGGCAAAGCAAAAGCTGGCATCACGGACAACAGGATATTAAAGCCATGGTCGAGACTGATACCAGCTTGCACTAAAACATATGAGTGTCTTTCCGAATGCGCGCTTGGGATAATTAATTAAAATAGGGGGAAAATTTATAGGGGGAACAACTGTCCCCGGGCGCAGCATCCAGGGGGCTCCAAATTGATGTTACGAAATTTTAAAATGAAATGTTTTCCATTCTTAAATGCACTAAAAAGTAAATAAAAAACATTCGCATACTCAGTCCATCACTCCATCAGTACAGTATGAGGATATCTTTTTCCTATGTTTTTGTCTCTTTTTGATTTTGAAGCACGTATTAGTTCTACATACCCAACAGACAATAATTTATCCCCTCCACTACTCTAACATGCTTGATTCCCACCCAGAAACATTTTTGACGCTATTAAACAGGTCGCGCGACTGACATGCGGCATTAGTGTATCATTGTCTAAGTTGTTGCAAACGCCATTTCTGTGTGCCAAGTGATTTGTGTTTATGTGTTTGATAGAAAATTGATTGGGCTGTGGTGAAGTATTCTAGTAGATGGCTGCACAAGTCTAGACGTTTTCCTATTATATTTTCGTATGAATATTATTTATCATTTTGCTGTATAATTTGCTATATACTTTCTTTAAAATCATTTTTAAATGCGGGGAACAATTTTTTCTTACAAAAACTAATGACGGATTTAGATTTTAAAGAACACGAGGCGGCGTTATCATTTTCGGAGACTTATATGAAATTTTTTTTCTTAAAATACTATTATTTTAAAAACATTTTAAAAAATTTTCTTTCCCTTCCCCATTGCATTTTGGCAAACAGGAGGGGTGCGAAATCTTCAGTTGTCCCCGGGCGCTGAAAACCCTAGCTTTGCCTCTGCTCTAGTGTGCATTTGAAGTGTGTTTCTGCCCTCCGATGGACTGGTGCCCTGTGCAGTGTGTGTCCCTGCCTTGTGCCCAGTGTTAGCTGGGATAGGCTCTTCAAAGAGCCCTGCACTTGATTAAATGAATTTGAAAATGACATGGCACAATTTTGTCTTCTCTATCCAAGAACATTTAGGGCAATGAAAATACATGGGAACTACTGAATGATCTCTGTGAGATCAGGTGTCAGCTTCCACATTATCACATACTGTATAATGAAGATGCAGGTGGCATGGTAATATCATAAGCATCACATAACATTATCAGTTACAGAGATAAAATAATCAATAATCCATTAAAAAATATGAAAAATAGCTCAAAATGCAAAGACACTGCTAAATCCATATCAAACAATGGCCAAGTTCAGCATTCATATTATTTCCCATACATTTATTTTTCTTTCTCTACATATGGCAGAGGGTATATATAGGAAAAGTGATGTGACAATTTGCACTGAAAGTTTTCAATGGATTTTCATCATACTGTATGCACAACTTGACTGGTCCAAGCCATTATCTCGGGTAATTTGGGGTTCAAGTTCAAGTTTATTGTCATGTGCACAGTAAGGAAACACATTTGCCAGTACAATGAAATTCTTTCTTTGCTGTCCACACCAAATGACAAAACCAACGTATAAAGATAAACATAAATAATAAGTAGCAGATAGATAATAAGTAACACAGGCAGCATAAAGTATAAAAACAGAATAGAAGTATAAAGTGTAATGTGCAGGTAAATCAAATACAGTCGTGTGAGGTAGATAGAATGAGGTGGCCCATGGTTATAAACTCCAGTCAGTTATTTAGGAGTCAAATGGAGCTCTTTAGCCTGGAAGTCCTGCATTTCATACTTCTATAGCTCCGGCCTGGGGGTAGAAGTGTGAACAGTTCGTGTTGAGTGTGGGTGGTGTCCCTGAGGATCGAGGCAGTTCTCCTGCGGACTCTGCTGTTGTAGATGCTCTGCAGAGAGGGCTTTGGGGTCCTGGTGATCTTCTCAGCAGTCTTTACCACTCTCTGCAGGCGTTTGCAGTCCATAGCAGTAGTGTTGCAGTAGAAAAAAATATCAAGAATATTGTATACAAAGAAGTGTTCCAGTACTGAAAATACTTATGAACTAAATGGAAAAAGTTTTAGAGTAATAATATTTCATAATATATAACTGCCATGGTTTAGCTCTTTTTTTTTTTTGAAGTTCAGAATACATTTCCATATTTATTTTGTGCTTCTGATCTCATTTTTTTTTTTTTTGGTGAAATGATCTTTCAGCATTAGATTTTGGTATTACTGTGTAGTTGTGGTGGTTCTTACAGGCTGTGATGTTTTGTTTTTCAGAGAGTCTTTTATTGTTGACAATGACTTAAGTTAGCATTCCATGGGCGAAGTAAATGTCTACATCACTGCAACGTTTTAAAGGTTGGTGTCATGAATCTTCTGGCATCAAAGTACAGTATGTTGCTACATTGGTGAAATTCTCATAGTGTAGTTAGCTCAAAATCTACGTAGTCAGGACTTTTGTTAGTATTCTTCGACAAAGATTTTTGGTTAATGTTTTAGGTATTTGCTTGGGTTGAATTTATGGTTAATGACTTTGCTCCATGTGTGACAATGCTTTTCCCTCTCCTCCTTTTCAAGCTCATTTTTTTCCTAGTTCCTGACATTTTGTCAACACTGGTTGCCAGAATCGTAATTTGATTTCTCATCTTGGCAATTCCAGGTAGGTCAGCTAATGTACATCAGTCAGACACAACATTAAATCTAACATTGGTTCTCTCGTTACAATGGCACCTGTTAAGTGTGGCTTAAACTACGCAGAAAGTGAACAGTCAGGTCTTGAAGGTGACGTGTTGGAACAAGGAAACATTGGCAGGCATAAGGATTTGAGTGACACTGACAAAGGCCAAAGTGTGCTGGCTAGATGACTGGGTCAGAGCTTCTCCAAAATGGCAGGTCTTGAGGTGTTCAAAGTACGTAGTGATCAGTACCTACCAAACGTGAATCAAGGATGAGTGCCCAGAGATGATCCTAAAGAAGAGCTACTTTACCACAAATGGCACTTACCGCTGACCATGACAGAAAGGTGTCAAGATACACAGTGCATTGTGTCTTGCTGCATAACCGCAGACCAGTCAGAGTACCCATGTTCAACTGTTCACTGCCAAAGGTGCCTTCTGTGGGCATGTGAACATCAGAACTTGTACCATGGAGAAATGAAGGAAGGTGGCCTGGTCTGATGAGTCCATCCATCCATCATCCATCATGTTTTCTTTTTGATCATGTAGATAGCCGAGTGTGTGTACGTTGTTTACGTGGGGAGGTGATAGCAGCAGGATGCAATATGGAGAGAAGGCAAGTTGCTGGAGTAAATGTAATGCTCAGGGCATGTTCTGTGGGAATACTTGGGTCCTGACATTCATGTGGATGTTACTTTCATCTACCTACAGATTGCCTATCTTTTCATCTACCTACAGATTGTTGTGGACCACATACAACTCTTCACGGCAGCTGTATTACCTGAAGGCAGTGTCCCCTTTCTGTAGGATAATAACGCCCTACCATACTGTAAAATGTTTGAGAAATGTGACAAAGAGTTCAAGGTGTTGACTTGGCCCCCAAATTCCCCAGATCTCAATCCACTGGGAGAACAAGTTTGATCCATGGAGGCCTAACCTCCCAACTTACAGGAATTAAAAGAACCGCTGCTAACGTCTTAGTGTCAGAACACCTACCAAGGTCTTGTGGAGTCCACGCCTTGATGGGTGAGAGCTCCTTGGTTGGTACAAGGCAGACCTACACAATATTCGGCAGCTGGTTTTAATGTTGTGGCTGATCTGTGAGTATGTAAAAGAATGGAACTGTGAAGGGGTTTAAAATTGGGGCTTTCAGTTTTCATTGGATTTACATGTTTTAGGTATTAATGACCATGATTTTACCAAATTTAAAATGATCTCCATCTCCATGTATGTCAGGGTATGAGTCTGAGTATATGATTACTACTGTATAAAGTAAATCATTCCACCTGATTGAAACCTGGCAAAGTTATTTCTCAGTGTACTTAAATCATTAAAAATTACGCATACAAATTTGTACCTCACAAAATGAAAATCAGTTGAATAAAATATGAATATACAAAGCCACGAGTAACTGAATCTAAATTTTACTGTTCCCAAAATGTACCTGAAGTCTAGTTTCATTGAAGCCCAGACATAAATGTACCTTCCTTGACCTATATGGAAATTTGTCCTTTACAGACAAGGACAAATTTATCGGTGTCGCTTCACGAAAAAGAAGAGTCCACAATTGCCTCTAAAATAACTTGAAACTGACAAAAGTAATTGGCATCCATCATTGTTTATTCTGTAATTAATAAAAATCAGACTTTGCATCAAAGTTCTTATTCAACAGAATATTTCATATAATAACACAAATGAAAATGGCATGGACAAAAATGATGGGACCCTAATCTATACTAATAAAAGGCAAAGCCCTCACTCACTCACTCACTCACTCACTCACTCATCACTAATTCTCCAACTTCCCGTGTGGGTGGAAGGCTGAAATTTGGCAGGTTGATTCCTTACAGCTTCCTTACAAAAGTTGGACAGGTTTTATATCGAAATTCTACGCGTAATGGTCATAACTGGAAGCAGTTTTCTCCATTTACTGTAATGGAGATGAGCTTCAACGCCGTGGGCGGAGTTTCGTGTGACATCATCACGCCTCCCGTAATCACGCAGTACATAGAAAACCAGGAAGACCTCAAAAAAGCGCTCAAGAAAACATGCATTATATAATTGAGAAGGCAGCGAAACAATAAGAAGCGAGTTCTGCTACTTCGGAAACAAAGCACGATGTAAACCTACACTTTAAATTAAGTTCATAGACAGGCTGCGCTGGCGTTTGTAATTTAGTGCCTGCCCATATAAGGCCATCCGTCAGCGGCAATCCAATAGCAAACTGCCACGGGTAAATATTCACGGGTGAAGGACTGTGCTTATGGAGAGGAAGATGAGATGGTCAGGGTGGTGTTTGACACAAACTCAGCGAAACTGCCAGAGAAAGTTTTAAGTGCCAGGACTAAGGTAACATTAAATAAAGCTATGGACATAGCACGAGATGGCACCAGCACAGCTGGGAACCTTCGATGCAAGTACACCGAGTGGCTCACGTGAACTGATGCAGTGCACAGATAAAAGCAACAGTTCCCAAAGAGCTGAACAAAACCGAATTACACAATTGAAAAGGCAGCAAAAAATATGAAGCGTCTGATAAGCATATTCATAAATGCAGCTACTGTGGAAACAAAGCACACGGTGGAAAAAGTCAATGTCCCGCTAAAGGAAGACAGCGTAAAAAAAACCCGTGCATGCAGTTTGTCACATCACAGATAAAAAGGAAGACGAGCTGTTTATTGATGCAGTAAGGAACTAATCGATGAATGAAACCTCTTATCTTTACAACGATTGACAAACACGGAATGTAACTTGAACACATCGTACAAATACGAGCCTGATTGAAAGAAATAATGATAATCAAATCCTTGATGACAGCAACATTCAATAACACTCACAAAACAATTACTGTATATTGACAATCATGTTACGTTATTTTTAAAATGTTCCCTTTTCTTTTCATAACTTCTACTTCTCCACTGCGATACGGGTATATATATAAATGTATATCTATAGCCCGATCTACAATACATACTTTAGCATAGATAAGCGGTGGCGCAATTGTAGAGTCTTCGCTTCTAACTTCGAGGTTCGATTCGAGAGGGATGTACTGACTATGTACGCGCTACCGATTCATTTTACCTTCCCATCTCCTTGGTTTGGGACGTATGAAAAAATATTAGGTTAACGCAGAATCATGTTACGTTATTTTTAAAATTTTCCCTTTCTTAGCACAAGCACAGTTGAGAAGCTTCGATGCATGTACTCCATAACGCGTTAAAAAATAACGCATTTAATCACACTTTCAATTCCAAGCAAGCGGGAACTTTTGTCAATGCATGATTTCCTGGTACATCCATTACACTGATGCACACATCACAGCTACAAAAATGTTAGAGTCGGAATAAAGCGCGTTCCTACGACTGATCATTTCGACTACCCGAGCGAAGCCTTGATAAAAGCATGGTTTTGTGCACACTGAAAAGCAAGCAAAATTAGATGCATTACAGAAAGCGGACTTTGTGGCTCTTACTGGGGATCATTGGACTTCCGTGACCGTTAGTAATTCTAAATACATCTAATTACAAAATGTTCAATGATCACACTGTTTTAGCCTAATGTACAAAATAATTTTGGCTAATGTTACTCAGAGTTTAAAGAGTAAGCTGGTCAAATTACCTTTTATGTTTCTGACTTATTTTTTAAGAAGAAAAACTGCACTTTATGGTGAAATTTTGGTTATTATTATTTAAAGACAATACTATTCTGAAAATGTACTTAAAGTACTTAAACTACCACTTTATTTTTAAGTCTGCCCAATTTTAACCAGGGATGATATTTTTGTTTCTGTTTTGAATTCAAATGCAGTTTAAAAGCTTTTTTTCAGAAATTAAAACAGCTTCAGTTTACAATATTCATGTCCATGTCTATTATTTGATTCTGTCCCCACTAAAACCGTTTTAAATAAAAAAAAAAACATTTGCGATTTGGGGCAAATTTACGTCGATTACATACGATTAATCAAGATTAATTCTTACACAGCCTCTAATTAATTGGATTAATTTTTTAATCGAGTCCCACCTAATATATATATGTAGATATATATATGTAGATTTGTATATATATGTATATGTATATATATGTATGTGTGTATATGTATATATATATAACTGTATATATATATGTGTATAGATGTGTATATATATATATATATGTTTATATGTATATATATGTTTATATATGTGTCTGTGTGTGTGTATATATATATATATATATATATATATATATATATATATATATATATGCCAGCAACACTCATGACAATTACAAAACAATTACATTGTCAATCATGTTACGTTATTATTAAAATGTTTCCTTTTCTTTTTACTTCTCCGCTGCCAATCGCTATTTTGCTATATATATATATATATATATATATATATATATATATATATATATATATATAAATAGATAGATATGACAACAACACTCATATCAATGACAAAACAATTACATTAACAATCATCTTACGTTATTTTTAAAATGTTTGCTTTTCTTTTTCATAACTTCTTTAACACACTACTTCTCCGCTGCGAAGCGCGGGTATTCTGCTAGTCTATACTAATAAAAGGCAAAGCCCTCACTCACTCACTCACTCACTCACTCACTGACTCATCACTAATTCTCCATTTTCCTGTGTAGGTGGAAGGCTGAAATTTGGCAGGCTCATTCCTTACAGCTTACTTACAAAAGTTGGGCAGGTTTTATTTCTAAATTCTACGCGTAATGGTCATAACTGGAAGCTATTTTTCTCCATATACTGTAATGGAGTTGAGCTCGATGGCCGCGGGGGGCGGAGTTTCATGTGACATCATCACACCGCCCACGTAATCACGTGAACTGACTGTCAACGCAGTACGTAGAAAACCAGGAAGAGCTCCAAAAAGCGCTATAGAAAACATGCATTATACAATTGAGAAGGCAGGTAAACAATAAGAAGCGAGCGAGTGACACATACAACCATATTCATGAGTGCAGCTACTTCGGAAACATAGCACGGTGTAAACCTAGTTTAAAGTAAGTTCATAGACAGGCTGCCGCTGGCGTTTGTCATGCCCACGGCTAATGCGGAATACAAATTTAATGAGAGGACGCAGGATATAAACGAGAGTTTTGATCACTTTGTAACTAAGTTAAAATTGCTGGTGAAAGGCTGTGCTTATGCAAATTCCGAGAGACTGTCTTTGTGGGGGGATTGACAGTTAAGGCGGGTGGGGGAGTCATGTCATCATCTCCCCTCCCATTCACCTCATTTCGCTCTGAGCTGAGCTCTGCAGCTAACGCGGTCTTGCGGAACCAACTTTGTGATGCTGCCACCAAAATACTCACAGAAAAATTCACAAGTTAATACACACGCTGTCTCTAGAGTTTCTCCACACTCTGAATCCTCCAGGCACTACTTACAAAAGGTTACATTGACAATCGTGTTACATTATTTTTTAAATGTTTCCTTTTCTTAGCACAAGCACAGCTGAGAAGCTTCGATGCATGTACTTCATAACGCGTTAAAAAATAACGCATTTAATCACACTTTGCATTCCAAGCAAACGGGAACTTTTGTCAATGCATGATTTCCTGGTACACCGATTACATTGATTCACACATCAGAGCTACAAAAATGTAACAGTCGGAAGAAAGCGCATTGCTACGACTGATTGGAGGAAAATTTAATTTCAAAAGACTACCCGACGGAAGCCTTGATAAAAGCTTGGTTTTGTGCACATATATATATGTATGTATATATATGTGGATGTATATGTATATATATATGTTTATGTGTGTATATATATATATGTATATATATATATATATATATATATATATATATATATATATATATATAACAGTATCACTCATGACAATGACAATGTCAATCATGTTACATTACTATTATAATGTTTCCTTTTCTTTTTCATTACTTCTTTAACACACTACTTCTCCGCTGCGAAGCGCAGGTATTTTGCTAATCTATACTAATAAAAGACAAATCCCTCAGTGACTCATCACTAATTCTCCCATTGTCCATATAGGTGGGAAGCTGAAATTTTGCATGCTCATTCCTTGTAGTGTACTTACAAAAGTAAAGTATGTTACATATCCTATTGCAACACCCAAGGGGGGGGGGATGAGTGTACCCCCTAAACTGTATATATAAATAGGAGAAACCCCTCCTCACTATTTGTGTGACTTCCAATATACGTAGGAAGTCCAAATTTCCCATGCTTATCCTTTACACTGTACTTACAAACATTAAGTATGTTTCATTTTGCGCCTTGCCCCGTAACAAACTTTCAAAAATAACGTCTTCTTTTTGGCAGTTCACACCATTATGCTGTAAGGAACTTTCAGAACTGACCTCTCCTTTTGGCGGTTTCATTCCTTATTTCCATTAACAGATGATTTGTTTCACAGCAGAGATGCATAAGGGCTGCCCCCGGTTCCCCTTCCTTATTCCGCACGGCCGCTGTCCACTCCAGTTCAAATGCCTCCAATTTCCAGTAAGGGTCTGCTTCACTATGACAATAAATAAGTCACAGGGCCTGACTCTAAAAAAGGTCAGCATTGACTTGACACAAGATTGCTTCTCACATGGCCAACTGTACGTTGCATGCTCAAGAATATGCTCAGCAGCCCGAGTGCAGAACTGCAAACGTCATTTACAAAGAGATCCTTTCATCCTAAAAAAGTGCATTTCTCATACACAACATTTACAATCATAAATTAAACTCTTTACAATCATCAAATTCACTCTTAATACTAAAATAAACCTACGACAACTACATTGACAATCATGTTACGTTATTTTTAAAATGCTTCCTTTTCTTTTTCAGAACTTCTTTAACACACTACTTCTCTACTGCGAAGTGCGGGTATTTTGCTAGTATTTATATAATATCTAATATTTTGTTGCACAACCTTTAGAGGCAATCACTGCAAACAAGTGATTTCGGTAAATCCCAATGCAACTGCTGTACCTGTCAACAGGTAGTCTGGTCCACTCTTCCTGAGTTCTGTCAGGTTTGAAGGATGCTTTCTCCAGACATAATGTTTCAGTTCTTCACATAAACATTTGATAGGATTCAAGTCAAGGCTCATAGACGACCCCATCAGAATAGTCCAGTGTTTTAGTTTTAGCCATTCTTAGGTGTTTTTAGCTGTGTGTTTCAAGTTGTTATCCTGTAGGAGGATCCATGACCTGCGACTGAGGTGGAGCTTTCTGACACTGGCAGAACATTTCGCTCCATAATGTCTAGGTAATCAAATCAAAGCAACTCCAAAATATAACCTGACCTTCATTTTTTCATTTGTGGATATAGAGCTGAAGTGACTTGCCAAAAACCTCCACTTTTGTCTCATCTGTCCAAAGGACATTCTCCCAGAAGCATTGTGGCTTCTCAATATGCATTTTTGCACATTCCAGTCAGGCCTTTTTTATGTTGTCCTCCTGGGTATTCTTCCATTGAGCCCACTGACACTCAAAAAGTGACAGATGGTGTGATCAGACACTGATGTACCATGACTGTGGTGTTCAGCTTCACTATCTTTTTGGAAGCTGTCCTTGGCTTTCTGTCTACCATTCTCATTATCCTTCTGCCTATTATGGGGCTGATTTTTTTTGCGGTCCAGGGACATTGGCTACAGTCCCACGAACCTTAAACTTCTTAATAATATTTACAACTGTTGTCACAGGAACATCAAGCTGCTTAGAGAAAGTCGTATATCCTTTGCCTTTAACATGCTTGTTATAATTTTCTTTCTGACCTTCTCAGACTTCTCTCTTTTTGCTTCCTCTGGTCCATGTTCAATGTGGGACACACGATGATACCAAACAGCAGAATAACTGCTTTCTCCATTTAAAAAGGCAGAATATTTTTTTGCATGATTGAAGATGTGTATTATGCTAATTAAAGAAAACAGTTTGAAGTTTGAAAAATCATTCTGATCCAAGTCCAGGGTATTTTAGAATATCTTTGTAGAATTAGCTGTACTTTATCTCTTTTCATACTTGCTTTGCTCAATGAAATATCAAAGACATGTAGGAATACATTGGACAATTGCTTTTCAGGAGGCATAGAGAACTTTTTCAATGAGCTGCAAGGGTACCAACAAATTTGTCCACGTCTGATTTCAAACATTTTTCAAATACTGAAGTTAACCTTGGCTAAAAAATGTATGCACTTTATTGTAGAAACTAACAAAGATGGTGGCAACTGGAAACACCATTCCTTCCAATTGGCTCATGTAAGACCATCACAATATTTTATATGCAACATCTGGGAATTTTACAACTTAACACACAGTGAACCACTGATGATTTTTCAGGATATTGACTCTAACTTTGTTTACAAATATTAAACTGAAAATTCACTAGTAATTGTTTGAGGAGTTATTGAAATATGTTTGTATGTTGATGCACCCTAACATCACCCTAAAACAGTGGTTCTCAAACTGTGGGGCAGGCCCCCCTAGGGGGTCGTGAAGTAACAAAAATGGGAGCGCGAAGATGTGAAAAAAAGAAAACAAGCATCAAAAATATGAAAAATACATCTATTGGAACCAAAACAGATTAACTTAAACTACATTCTGATACTATAAAAATAAATATAGAGTTAGATAAATGTCGATAAAAGTTAAGCAGGTATAATAAAATATGCATCTATGATATATCATTAATTAAAAAAGAACACATTGATATTAGTGGGCTTGTTTCAAAAAAATGTTAGGGGGCGCGATTTAAATTGTTATGAAAACTCAGGTCACAAATACTTAAAGGTTGAGAAACGCTGCCCTAAAAACTGTATGGGCATGCAGTGCATTAGCAGGAACCACTGCTGTCTTCTGCAATTTGGACCTTAACATCTAAAGATGTGCTGTAAGGATTATTATCAATGTTGAACCAGTCCAGTGTTTTGTGCGTACAGTATGGCTTTGTGTTGACTACCATCTTGTCCAAGTTGGGTGTTTGCCTTGCTCTTGATACAATGGCTGGACTTCTGTTTTCCATGACCTCGATTAGGATAGATAAGCTTGTCTGAAAAGACCTGTGCTCACAAACTCTTTTTCCATTGTGTTGGCCCATGCCTCTTGATGTGAGTGTCAACATGAGACTCTTCACCAGCAAAGGGAGTGACGTCAGTGTAACACAATTACACTCAGGCAGCATTATGCTCTGATGTGTCATTGAATGATTGATTGACTCGTATTTATCTAAAAAAAACCCTCCGTGTTTCAAAACGTTCAAGAGCTGCTTGATTTTGTGTAGAAATGTTCACCGATTAGTTTAGAAGCGGGAGGGGCGTTACAAGTAAGAAGGCCTTTAATTTTCCAAAGTGGCTTTAAAAAAGCACCCACTGTCTGTGGATTTCCATTAAATCAGCAGGCGACGACAGAAAGATGCACAAGACGTCCATCCCCCCCACCCAAAGTCATCCATCGCTTCCTCCACTGACAGGCAGGAAAGGTTTTAAATCCGCTTGCACATAAGTGGACAGGACAGAAAGATGAGTGGCCCATTTTTCAGGCCTTAATGAAAAGACCATCTTGAGCTGTCCTGCTGAAGGAGAAGATGGGGGATGAGGGGTGGGTTTCACGCTGCCTTTTTCTTTTTTGAAGGGCCGTGACTGAAACAGGACAGAACCCCCTGCTTTCTGGGCCACATGCTGTTATCTTGTGAAGCTCACCAGTGCCAAGCTCCAATGGATGTAGGCAGGTGACTGCGGTGTCAGAATGACTTTCTTGGAGTTCTGCTCAGCAACGCCTGAAGAACTCTGTGCTTATTGTACACATACCAGCCAAACCTAGGCCACTGAAGTCCTCCCAGATAGCCAGTATCACAGTTTACTTTGTTTTTATCATTGTGTCCTAAACTATGCTGGAAAATGCTGCTAGAAATGGGGTTTGTTTTAAAAAAGGGAATAGGTTTAGGGTCAGTTGTAAGCAGTTCATGCACCGGTAATGCTGAAACTTTCCCAGGATACATGATGGTTTATCTTTAAAAAGACAATGAGGAAAGTGAGAATAAGAAGCCAAATCGAGAGTGTAAAATTGGCAGACAGCTGAAAGGTTGGCCCATTTCCTTTCCTTGGGCAAATTAAATGTCTGGTTAGGTCTTCTGAGCAGTGGCATCCTTTTAAGTGTAGCACAAATTAAAATAACCTCGGGCCTTTAGTAAAATGACCCCTAACTTTCATCACTTCATTACAGGTAATCGGATAATTGTACCTTAATGAAGGGTGTAGAAAACAGACAGCAGCTAAAGTCTCCAGAGAGCTTGGAGCTGTGATAGCAGAGGGAGGTTTGGAAGTGAGAAGAGAATAGAAAAAATGAGAAAGGAAGGAGGAGGAAATTTGGGGATACTAAGGTCTTGTGGAGCCTCTGCTCACATTTCATATTCATCCTTTCTGTTTGAATGAGATGGCCTTACTTTTGTAATAAAATATTTTTGCCTTGCCATCTAAAGTATTTCCTGAAGACAGTAAATGCAGACCACAGGCCTACTCTCTAACCCCACATGTAAGTCCTTAAATTGCTCATGTTAAGGCCATGGGTTGCACAACACGTTTGTTTCCATTTTCTGAGGGGATTTTTTACAGACCATGGTCACAAGGACCAAAACTACTCTTTAACCAGAAAGAAATGTTAGGAAGCCCCATTAGAGCACCATTCAGTCATCCATCCATTATCCAACCTGCTATATCCTAGCTACAGGGTCACAGAGGTCTGCTGGAGCCAATCCCAGCCAACACAGGGTACAAGGCAGGAAACAAACCCCAGACAGGGCGCCAGCCCACCACGGGGCACACACACACACATACCAAGCACAATTTAGAATTGCCAATGTACCTAACCTGCATGTCTTTGGACTGTGGGAGGAAACCCACACAGACATGGGGAGAACATGCAAACTCCACGCAGGGTGGACCTGGGAAGTGAACCCAGGTTTTCTAACTGCGAGGCAGAAGTGCTACCCACTGCGCCACTGTGTGGACCTCCATTCAGTCATAGTCACCTTAATATACAAAGACACCCACGGTGGAGCTATTTGTGATCATCCAACTATCAAGCAACATATGTTGGTGGTGTTAAGTTTCTTATGTGTCACTGGCCATGGATAGAGAAAATATGCAAACTTCTCAAAGAAGGACCTTTACCTTGAACTGGGACTTGGGTAATGTTGCTGAGCGCTTATATGTTACACAACACTGGAGAGAAGAAAACTAAGAAGCATATCAGTTTTCTAAACCTGGCCTTTCCACTAAAATTGTGCAGAAAGCCATAGACCATTACGGCAGCAGTAGGTACAAGGCAGGATCTGATGCCATCCCATTCCAGCAGGATCAATTACGAGACAGCCGTATCTTTTGGAAGTATCTTGAGAAAGAGAACTTGCAACTATCCACACAAAGTGACTCAATTGGAAAATAAACTTGGCCTTGAATCACTGAGCCTGTAAAATCACATTTGTAACCACCGTACCTATAAGCAATCCATTGTCTATTTTATTAAATAGCAAGCTAGATAGGCACTATGTAGAATGACAGACATGTTTCTCCAGAATCCTATTCCTTCCTTTCAGAGAATACAATTAAGAGTGTCCCTGTACAGTAGACCTGAGGCCTCTTGAATCATTGTGGGCCACTGGGCCAGCTGTATCACTTCTGCTTCCTTTCACCCATCATACAAGTCATGTTCCACCGCCATTTTAGAAGCCAAGATACTAACTTATTGACATTTACACGCTCTGTGGTTGTGGTTCTTCCATTAGAACTGCTGTGTGAAAACTGAAGCCATCAAAAGGCACATTTAATATAATGGAGTTCCATTGTGAAACATCTGGGTGAAGTGGTCAATCCCATCAGCATGTGGTGAAACATCCACTGGGGCCTGTTTATGATCGAGAAAACATCCAAAAGTGTGCAAAAAAGCCCTGAGAGCATAGTTGTACTATATTTGTAGAAAAGTCCCTGGGGTGTGCAGAAACATCCATGGGGTGCTCTTGACACGCAGAGAAAGCCGCCCCCAGGGTGCTATTAATAAGATTATTTCCTTTGAAGGAAGGATGCAGGGATTTTATGTATAATTCAGGAGGTGTCCTTGGCCAGGCAAAGCAGAGAGTTGGAACTGTGGTTTGCTTGCTGGTTAAATACATTTGCCGTTGGGGGCAAAATGCTTCAAGCCCTCTGAAAATAAAAGGTAGCCATGATAATGCTTGAGATTAGAAGTCTCTTCTGTGCACAGGACGTTTGCCTCTGGCATCAGAACAATAACGCTACAAATGTCAGAGTTACACATGTGAATGGCCAATTGGGTTTTCAGGTCATTTTTCCCATTGACATGAAATTTGCTCAGGCTCACCTCTTAGCATTTGTCGTGATTGCGATTCCACTTCTTCGCAGGTTCTGTGCAGCATCTCCCTAGGGAAATGCTCATTAGCAGCCAGTGACACTGCGTGTGCAACCAGCAAGCAGATTGTCTTCCCAGAGTCTGCATTATACATAAGGACGATTATATTCAATTTACAGTTCTAACGTAATCTGTCTGTGAATAAATGCTGGCAAAGAGCGCTAAGGGAAATCAGAAAAAAAAACTCTCAGATCTGTCCATCCATTTAATTTCCCATTTCGCTTATTCTATCCTGTTAACACCTAAATACAAGAGAGGAGCCAACACTGCACTGGGTGCCAGTCGAGTAAGGAGCAGCACACACCTGTGCTCTGTCACGTCAAGACTCTTTAGTCTGAGGTTAAACCCCTGATCAGCCACCGTCACAGCAGAGTTTGCATGTTCTCCCATGTCTGTGATAGCTTCACAACCTTTTTTCAAGAGAAAATTTCTCATTCAAAAGCTGGCTATACATGAATGTTTGTGCAATCGGATCCAAGTGAACATACACTGCTTTGTATAGCGTGCTTCACTGAATGCAGACAGAGAACTTGCCAGGAATGACACAAATCACGAATTATATGATGTACACACATAAAACTACAGATTAGGTTAAAGCACAGTAAATCAAGCTATTTATAATTAACTGACCTAAATGAACCCTAACGATATACAGTTGTGCTTGAAAGTTTGTGAACCCTTTAGAATTTTCTATATTTCTGCATAAATATGACCTAAAACATCATCTGATTTTCACTCAAGTCCTAAATGTAGATAAAGAGAAACCATTTAAACAAATGAGACAAAAATATTATACTTGGTCATTTATTTATTAAGGAAAATGAGAGAATATTACATATTTGTGAGTGGAAAAAATATGTGAATCTTTGCCTTCAGTATCTGGTGTGACCCCCTTTGCAGCAATAACTGCATCTAAACATTTCCAGTAACTTTTGATCATTCCTGCACACCGGCTTGGAGGAATTTTAGCCCATTCCTCTGTACATAACAGCTTCAACTCTTGAATGTTGGTGGGTTTCCTCACTTTAACTGCTCGCTTAAGGTCCTTCCACAACATTTCGATTGGATTAAGGTGAGGACTTTGACTTGGCCATTCCAAAACATTAACTTTATTCTTTAACCATTCTATGGTAGAATGACTTGTGTGCTTAGGGTCGTTGTCTTGCTGCATGACCCACCTTCTCTTGAGATTCAGTTTGTGGACAGATGTCCTGCCATTTTCCTTTAGAATTCTCTGATTTAATTCAGAATTCATTGTTCCATCAATGAAGGCAAGCCGTCCTGGCCCAGACGTAGCAAAACAGGCCCAAAGCATGATACTACCACCACCATGTTTCACAGATGGGAAAAGGTTCTTATGCTGGAATGCAGTGTTTTCCTTTCTCCAAACATAACGCTTTTCATTTAAACCAAAAAGTTCTATTTTGGTCTCATCCGTCCACAAAACATTCTTCCAGTAGCCTTCTGGTTTGTCCACGTGATCTTTAGCAAACTGCAGACGGGCAGCAATGTTTTTTTTGGAGAGCAGTGCCTTTCTCCTTGCAACCCTGCCATGCACAGCATTGTTGTTCAGTGTTCTCCTGATGGTGGACTCATGAATATGAACATTAGTCAATGTGAGAGAGGCCTTCTATTGCTTAGAAGTTACCCTAGGGTCCTTTGTGACCTCACCGACTAATACACGCCTTGCTCTTGGAGTGATCTTTGTTGGTCGACCACTCCTAGGGAGGGTAACAATGGTCTTGAATTTCCTCCATTTGTACACAATCTGTCTGACTATGGATTGGTGGTCCAAACTCTTTAGAGATGGTTTTGCAACCTTTTCCAGCCTGATGAGCATCAACAACTCTTTTTGTGAGGTCCTCAGAAATCTCCTTTGTTCATGCCATGATACACTTCCACAAACATGTGTTGTGAAGAGCAGACTTTGATAGATCCCTGTTCTTTAAATAACACGGAGTGCCCACACACACCTGATTGTCATCCCATTGATTGAAAACACCTGGCTCTAATTTCACCTTCAAACTAACTGCTAATCTTAGAGGTTCACATACTTTTGCCACTCACAAATATGTAATATTCGATCATTTTCCTCAATAAATAAATGACCAAGTATAATATTTTTGTCTCATTTCTTTATCTACTTTTAGGACTTGAGTGAAAGTCTGATGATGTTTTAGGTCATATTTATGCAGAAATATAGAAAATTCTAAAGAGTTCACAAACTTTCAAGCACAACTATATAACATTAAGATATGGCCATTAGACAACGGAGGAAAAGAAAACAAAAATGCCAGTCATCACCACCAAAGGAGAAAATAAACCTTTGGCGACTCAACTGTCAGTTAAAATGCAGACTAATAAGAAAAGTCAGAGACAGTCACGGTCCTTGAAACTCTAGCAAAGTGGCAACCCATCCTGTGTTGGGCATTACATGCAATAGGTCATCTAATATGTCTGCAGGACCCTTCCCAACTTTTGATTCCTGGCTTCTCTGAAGTCTTTTCCACCTTGGCAGTTTGAGCAGGATACCAATGAGAGAAACTAAATAGAGGAGGATGCTTAACAGTTCATAAAGATTGTATTACTTATATTTTTGTAAAACTGGAATGTAATCTGCACAGCTATTACCCGTTGCATGGCTGCACTTGGGTCAGAATCTGGATCCTGAGTTGGTTTGTCGTGTGGTGGGTGCGGCAATGCACTGTATCAGTGTGTGCTCCTAACCTCCTAATGAGCACCTCTATCCACAATATACTTGACTAAAGTAGTGAGTCTTCATCCTGAGGGGGCATTTCTTATGCAAGCAGGCAGATCATTCCGCCGCTCTGGGCCCAGCAGCTCAAAGGTGTTATTAATCAGATGATTTTTTTATAACACCTTTCAGAGGGGAGCCTATTTTGGACTCGTGTAGACAGTTCAATTCAGCTCAATTTTGTATAATAGGAATGCAGGCAGGCGAGTGACTTGTTCTACCATTCAGCAAGCTAAATTCAGATAAGCATTACCTTCCACAGAAGCCATCTAATTTATTTGATGTTAAATGCTGCTTGATTTTTTGATGGTAGATCAAACATGAAGCATTACATATATGATCTGTCATATCTCTGAGATGTGAAGTCGGCTGACTTCCTAGCCACATTGCAAGTGGAGCAGAGGACAAATTAAAATCCAAGAAATAGACCTTGCATAGTCTGGCCATTATTTTCTAACTCCATACTCCATTCTAAAAGGCTCCTGTTGCTCATTTTCTATAACTGTAAGGATTCATTCTAACTAAACACTCAATTACAGAATTGTTTCCCTTAATGAAATGTTATGCACCCCTCGATCCATCCTACCATACCCACTTTCATTTGTTATTTTGTAGAACTGGATCTTCTTGGTTACTCTAATGGTATATTGAAACAAATACTATGAGAACCAATCATTTAAATGCTCACTTGTTTGCAATAAGATGCCCCAGGGACACAGGCTGTCATCACAAGCATCTGTCACACTGAGAGCAGCTGTTGAACAACTCTCACAGCACAGGATCTGATAAAATTGACTATCCATCTTCAGGCCCCCTTGTCCACTTCCCGTGTATCAAGGAGCAGAAGTCAACATCAGATCACTAGACACCCCTGCCGCCAACACATGCCATACCGAAAAACCACTGGCGCTCAAACAGTACACAACGCCATAGCAGTCCGCCAGTCAACCCCTGAATTATCTATAAAAGTCTGTGATTAACTTGCAAAGCTGTCTACACCAGCTTGACAGAATGAAGTCGGGTTTGTTCTGTAAAGCACCTTGTCTTAGTAGATAAAAACAAAGGCACTATATAAAATGAAGATTGATGTACATAACGATAGGGAGCCAGGCATTTGACCAAAATTTGGTTGCATGCATGCAGAATTCTGGGAAAAAGTATATGCCCCCATCTGAATTTACCCATTGCTGCACCAGATCTCAATCCGGGTGGTTTGCTGGGTGGTGGGTACGGCAACGCGATATAATCAGTGCATACTCCCAACCTCCTCCTCCTGCTTATTTTTGATCACAAGTTATTTTGATGTTCAGAGAACATTTTTTTTCTTATATTTAAGTTTAGGAAATATTGATCTTTAAGTGTGAAGAAGTTATTTCTCCTGTAGAAATTAATAGAATAACCAGAGTTTGGTATATGAGTGCTGGGTTTAGCACTGTTGCCTCCTAACTTCAAGACCTTGGGTTGGTATCCAGGCCTGATAACATTCTCCTAATGTCCTGTGATGGGCGGCTGGGTCCCATGCCTGGCCAGGACCCCCCTGCTGCATATGTTCCAGGTGAGCAACCATGGGCAGCTCAGTACCTCCCCCAGGACGCTTGGTGGCAGCCTCCCTGGCCAACAGTGATTTCTCAACTTCCTGCATGGCTCCATGGGAGATGGAGTCCTCCACAGCCGGGTTGGGAGCTGGGGTGGCCGCTAGGGGGTGCAGCCTGGATTCAATAGCCCGGCTGGACGAATCTTCAGCCCAACCCAGAAGTGCAATTGGGAGCAGGTGGTCAAGCACCTAGAACACTTCTGGGTGGGCTTTAAAAGGGGCCAGCCACCACCACTCAAGAGCCAGAGTCAGAAGGAGGAGGACTAAGCTTGCGGAGGAGTGGTGGTAAAAGAAGAAAGAACTGTGTTGTGGATCTTTTGTGGTGTTTTGAGACTGTGTATTGCCTGTGGGGTTCACGGGAAAGACGTGCCCCACAGGTGAAGAAAAATAAAAAGTCTTTGTTCATTTTATACGTGCCTCCGTGTCCATCTGTGTCGGGTCAGTCGCCTATATAGCGCCTTTTGTTACAGTCCACAACACATTTCTTTGTGTTGTCCAGTTTCCTCATCCAACTAAATGATGTGCAGAACAAGCTGATTGATGAGTACTGGTGACATTGCCTTGGCATCCAATCCAAGGCTGGTTCCTTTCTTGCTTTTGGCATTTCTGTGGTGTACTCCACAGAAGTACGGCCCTTGGTGAGAATAAGTGGGCTCAGGAAGTGAACAGATGTTTGGTTATTAATCAAGTGTGATTTAGGACAGACTTGCTCATAACTAATATTGACCCATAACATTAAGAGCAAATGTTTAGAGGCACATCAGGATACAATTAAGAGATTCTTGAAAAATGGTACTTGACGTCTGCTATTCTGGGAAGAGCTATCAAGCCATTTCCATGGCTCAGTAGAATAACACTTAGAGCCATGTTGTCTAAAAAGGCAAAACTTAGCCTATTAATTTGACCCCAGACTGATGTCACTGAGATAAAACACTTCTACAACAGGGAGCACGCTAGGAGTGCCACGGTGCGAGGGCCTGATCAAAAAAGTCAGGAAATGTCTGAATGCAGAATCATTCAATAAGACCAAGGGGGTCGTTACTCTTTCACATGGAGGGCTGCAGAACATTTGCTAATAAAATCACATTCTCAGACTGGATTATTGCAATTCAGGGTCTTGGGGTCAGTGCATATTCCAGCAGTGTCAGACACAAGGCAGAAACCATCTCAACGAGGGGCACCAATCCATTGCTGATCCCTATCAGGAATTACGTGATCCTTCAATTATTGTTATTTGCTATTTCTTCTGCGACACATTTATTGGTCTATCTTCTGTTTTATTTCTGCTGTTGTTGTGCATGGCTGGTGCACCCTTGTGCATGGGTGTCTTTGATTCAGTTGTGTGCTTTACATTACGGTTAAGCCGGTTATAATAAAGAATGGCACATTTAACTTGGCTCTGTTTTCAAGGTATAGTGTCTTTAGCTGAAGAGGATGACTTTCTGGACCAGTTTCTTTTGTGTTTTGTTTCTGAACTGTGCCAGCATTACACAAATGCTGCTTGTCCCTTTTGGTTTGGTCGCAGTGTTGAATTCACTCTTACTGAGCTCGGCTGTCTGACTGATCTTTTGGATTTCCCCTTCAAAGCCTCTCAATACCTTTAAATATTTAACTCTCTGCTCTGGTTGTCTACACAAGCACCAACTATATGCCCTGATTCAGGGATGATTTGGGTCCACTAGTGAATTTAATACTGGGGATGTAAGAGGAAAGTTAACACGGACATGGGGGAGAGCTAGTAAACTCCACATAGGCAGGGACACTGGATCTACGAGACAGCACTTAAACCACCGTGTTGGCAGATGTTATTTAACAAACAAATTATACAAGAAACAAAAATGTAGCATTTAATTTCTTAGTGGCGCATTTCATTAATATTTCAAAATGCTGGACATCAGATAGGGAGGGAGGACAAACACTTTTGCACGACATTGTGCTTTGCAGTGGTTTTTATCCCCTTCTGGTCTCTTTTGTGGACAGTGGTTAAATGATTATGTCATGTTTGTGTGGAATGCGTTAATCAAAAAGAAGGGGAACAAGCCCCTCGGCTGAGAAAGAGACTCAGTGAAAAAGTTTTATTGTGCTTCTGTGATGGCTATGGAGTGAACATACATCAATGGAGCACAAGGCCAAGGACACAACCACCTCTGGCCCAACAGAGACTCTCCTTGACCCGAAGGAAAGGTGTCATGTAGGCCAAGTTATTATTACTGCTATTAGCACTACACGAGTGGCATGATGGCTCAGAGGTTAGCACTGCTGCCTTGGCCACATCTAGGTTGAAATCGGTCAGAGTCCATATGGAGTTTACATATTCTTGCTGACTCCATGTGGTTTTCGTCCCACATCCGAAAGGTTTGGCTACTTGGCGATTCTAAATTGTCCCTGTGTGGCTTTGTGCGTGAGTGGATCATACCATCCAGTGTTCTTTTCTGCCTTGTGCCAAGTTTGATGACAATATGCTATGTTATAATTACCATAGCCTTTGTTACGAAAAAGCAAACATTAAACTTATATTAAATTGTTGTCCATTTTCTATTTTTTTCTCTGTTACAAAGTAGCAGGTTGTCCAAACAGAAATAAGCACAAGGAAGAAGTCGGCCATTCCATCACAGCTCACATTGTTGTGCCCTCAGTTCATCTGAATGGTATATTAGGATGCCTGATGGCTCTAAATAGGCTCAGTGTTATGGTTTCCTGCAAATCACTGGCACTCCGTCCTGTACTGGCTCCTGCCTTTCACTGGATGTTGTAAGGATAGTCACCAACCACCACAAACATGAGTACGGAGCTAGACAGTCTGACATCCATGGCAGAGCGACGGGCGCTGAGCAGGCTCCTGTCAATCATGGAGAATCCAATACATCCACTGAACAGGATCATCTCCAGACAGAGGAGCAGCTTCAGTGACAGACTGCTGTCACTGACCTGCTCCACAGACAGACTGAGGAGATCGTTCCTCCCCCACACTATGCAACTCTTCAATTCCACCTTGGGGTTATTGTCTGTTATGCCTGCTTTTTTATTACTCTTTAATTTAATATTGTTCTTTATCAGTATGCTGCTGCATGGAATATGTGAATTTCCCCTTGGGATTAATAAAGTATCTATCTATCAAGTCTATCTATCAATCTTATCAAGTGAAATTGAAAAGATTCAGCATGTTGGGACTTGAATGATTCCAAATATTGTTTTTACAGAAGTTCTGAATTAAACGGGAGCTAATGAAATAGCAACAATTCAAAGAAAAAAAAAAATCTTAAAAGTGTGTATCCAGACAAACAAAAACGGGGGTTGGCGAGCAAAGTGAGCAGGGGGCATTTCAAATCTATCTATCTATCTATCTATCTATCTATCTATCTATCTATCTATCTATCTATCTATCTATCTATCTATCTATCTATCTATCTATCTATCAAAGGATGTGAATCTCAAATGAACAAGGAGGGAATGTGAACTGAGCTGAGAACTGAAGCCAGGAACATGATGCGGTGAGATCCCTGCTTTGCTGTGCCGTGTCCCAGTGCTTCCTCAGTCTGAGGGTTTAAGCCCACCACTTATACAATTTGCACAAGCTGTTACAGCAATGAGAAAAAAAAAAGCTCCTTTCTGAAATGGAGCCACATCAATGGACCTGCCAGGGTGAAAAAACAAACACGTGATACAAGAAGAAAATTAGAATATAATATCAGCAGAAGTGTTACAATTGCATAAAAGTCATCACTGGCACGGTGGTTAGTGTGGCTGCCTCACAGCTTTACAATTTATAATAGTAGTTTATTTCTTGTATAGCCCAAAATCACACAAGGAGTGCCGCAATGGGCTTTAATAGGCCTCTATTTTTAACAGCCTAAAAAGGCAAGACAAAATTTCCATGTAGTGAAAACAATGGAAGAAACTTAAAGAGTGACCCCCTTTCCAGGTAGGTTGGGCATGCAATGGCTGTCAAAAAATGGGGGAAATACAATACATAAAACAGAGCACAAGTAATCCTCTGCACAGAGCTAGATGACCGATCTATCAATGCCACCTCAGGAATACAATACAATAGTACAACAGTAAAAGCACAAACTACAGAGCAAAATCAAGAGTAGATTATAATTCTCACTAAATAAAGAACAAGCTTTAGAAACATGCGTTCCATTAAGGTATGCCTCCATCTTTCACAGGCTTGCTGATTTCCTTCCACATCAACCTGTGTTGGGTCATTTTATGAGATTAAGTGTGTCCTGTAATGAACCCTGTCCAGAGCCAGTATCCACATAGCACTTCAAAGAAAGCCTCCTTGTCCTTACAGTGGGAAGTGAGCTGAACAGGCCTGTGGCCTCAACTGTCCATTCACATGTACGGCTGACACCATTATCCAGGGCAACATTTGAGACGCAATTGCTTTCATTTCTTTTGTTTGTCCAATTGGAGCATAGTTAGGTGAAGTGATTTGCTCACGGTCACACAGTGTCAGGGATTTGAATCCACAGTTCCAGGGACTGAAGTCCAAAGCTGTAAACACAAGTACATCACTCTTCCCGCTTTCTACCCAGCATCCTAAGTTTGAATGCCACGTCTGGTTGTTGCCTCTGTCTGCTCTGCACATTCTCTCTGCGTCTGTGTGAATTTTCCACCCACATTCCCAAAGCAGGGCAGGTTAGGATAGTTGAAGATTCCATATTGACCCTGTGAGTGTGAGAGAGTGGGCCCTGCGATGGAGTAGCCCCCTGTCTTTCTAGGGTAGGCTGAAGCTCCCTGCAACCCCCAATTAGATTGAGTGAGGTCATAAATCATATGTGATGAACATAATGTAAAATATACACTACAGTGTAGCAGACCATACATTCTTTTTTGGAAATCAACCCTGAGGTGGATGTCAGTCTATTAGAGGGCCCAATGAAAAAACTGGCAGCCTATATGCAGGGGAATGTGAATGGAGTGAGCAGTGCCTCCCACTGAGTAGACAGCGTTTAATATTTAATTCTGTTTCTTTTTCTGTTCTTCTTCTTCACAGACTGAAAACATTACCCATCCATTATCTAATCACTTAATTAAGTTCAGGATCGTGGGGTGCCAGTAGATCACTGGGCACACTTCCTCATACAGGCCAGCTTGGAGTCACCAGTTAAAATATCCATTAACAGCAGAAGGAAGAGCCATATGGACACAGGGAGAACGTGACTACTTTAAATTTCATTTGTTACTAACGAGGAACTAACTCATTATAAAACTACAAAATATGCTAGAGATCAGAGTTGGTATAAAACTTTTTAGAAAAGCTCAGGGGGATCACAATAAAGACTGCTTTAAATAATATGATGACAGCCTCATGTGGAAGACCAAGTAAGCCCACTCAGGCAGACTTGAGGCGGCACAAAGTTTTAAGTCTTTGCAGAGTGATGAAAGGTGTAATGAGAAAGGCAAGCTGTTTTTAGTATCAAATGTACAACAGCAGCAAACATTTGTGATTATTCAGCTATCCACCCATCCATCTTCCTAACCTGCTTTTCCAGAGCAGGGTTGTGGGGCAGCTGGAGCCTATCCAGGCAAGCGCTGGGCACACATCTAGCGTGATTATTAATTTTTTTATTTCACTTCTTCAGTGTGTGATACAGTTGTGGCCAAACATATTGAGGATGACACAAATATTAATTTTTACAAAGTTTGCTGCCTCAGTTTTTTATGATGTGTCCAGAATGTTATGAAGAGTGATCAGATGAATTGCAATTAATTGCAAAGTCCCTTTGCCTTAAAAATGAACTTAATTGCAAAAAAACGATTTCCACTGCTGTTGTGAAGAAGGTTTCAGGGCACCCAAGAAAGTCTAGCAAGTGCCAGGACCATCTCCTAAAGTTGATTCAGCTGCAGGATTGGGGCACCAACAGTGCAGAGCTTACACTCACACCTGCCCGCTGCCATTCCTGAGCATCTGCACACACAATGAGGCAAAAACGTTTGGAGGATGACCCGGTGTCTAGAAGGGCAGCAAAGGAGCCAATTCTCTCCAAGATAAACATCAGGGACAGACTGATATTCTGCAAATTGTACAGGCATTGGACTGCTTGGGTAAAGACATTTTCTCTGGTGAATCACCTTTCCAATTGTTTGGAATGTCCGGAGAAGAAAAGGTGAGCGCTACCATCAGTCCTGTGTCATGCCAACAGTAAAGCATCTTGAGACCATTCATGTGTGGAGTTGCTTCTCAGGCAAGGGAGTGGGCTCACTCATAATTTTGCCCAAGAACACAGCCATGAATACAGAATGGTGCCAAAACCTCTTTCTGAGAGCAACTTCTCTCAACCATCCAAGAACAGTTTGGTGGCAAACAATGCCTTTTCCAGCATGATGGAGCACCGTGCCATAAGGCAAAAGTGATTAAGTGGCTTGGGGAACAAAACATCACAATTTTGGGTCCATGGCCAGGAAACTCCCCAGACCTTAATCTCATTGAGAACTTGTGGTCAATCCTCATGATGCAGGTGGACAAACAAAAACCCACAAATTCTGACAAACCTTAAGCATTTATTATGCAAGAATGGGCCGCCATCAGTCAGGATTTGGCCCAGAAGTTGATTGACAGCATACCAGGGTGAATTGCAGAGGTCTTGAAGAAGAACGGCCAACACTGCAAATATTGACTCTTTGCATGAACTTAATGTAATTGTCAATAAAGGCCTTTGAAACTTATGAAATGCTTGTGATTGTACTTAAGTATACCAGAGAAACGTCTGACAAAAAAAAAATCTAAAAACACTGAAGCTGCAAACTTTGTGAAAACCAATACTCATTCTCATTTTCAAAACTTTTGGCCGTGACTGTACAGGTGTTCAGGAAAGGCAACCTAAAGCCAACGGAAAACAAAATATACAAGTCACATATTAAAATAAATCATTGAGATTCTACTCATTAAAGCAATACAAAATTACAAGATGATCCCTGTGACATGGACACAGTCCAACTCCAGACAGGGTGGCAGTCCAATGTAGGGCACACTCATAGAGTGTCCATATCAAAGACCCAATCATCTTAACATTTGATTTGGAAGAAAGCTTGAGTACCCATAGAAACTTCAGATGGATGATGGGAGACAGTGGCCAGCAGAGGACTTGAGCTCAGACGCATGGAGCTATGAAGGCTAAAGAGCGAAGTGCTGAATGAAAAGTTAGCTGCATCATCTCAGTACAAGGTGCCCTGATAAGAGCTGAAGGTGATCTAACCTGACCTTCTGCCATCTAACAATAAGAATTAGTGACCAGATGTGAACTTGTGAGAGCCATGAGATCTGACTGCACAGTGAGAATCAGTGACCACATCTGAATGTCTGAGATCTCTGGTGTCTGACTTCATGCTTAAAACTAGAGGATGGACCTGACCTTCTGAGTTTTGTTGGATTTGATCATACAGGGGGGAGGTGTGACTATAATCTTATCAGACCAAGCAATAGTCATTAGTGACCAGGCTGGACATTTTGAGATACTTGAGGTCTGTCCACAATGGATTTGTGACCTTTTGGAGATCTGGCTCAAATCATAATTAGTTACCAAAGCTAACCATCTGAGCTCTAGGGGATCCGACCACATAGTAAGAATTAGTGGCCAGGCTTTCTGAACACTTTACAATAATGATCATAAGTCAAACAGTAACTGATCCTAAACTGTTGTGTTATTTGGCACTTGACCATGCAAAAATAATGACGATCAGAATAAAACTCAGCAGTAAGGTGCATAAAGTGAGCAGAAGTGAAACAGCCTGTGACTGACAAAGCGAGCCATGGTAAAGCAGACAGCATGCCTGTCACCAAGCAGAGGTGGACGCTGCTCTTTAATTGATGTGTATTTGTGTTGCTCTTGTTGCTTTTGTTTAATAATCATTTAAAAGATTAGCAGCAACAGCCCCAGCTGGCTTATGCCCTGGAGACACCTCTCAGTCAGCTTCAGCGTTAATGGAGTCATCTCTAGAGAAAAGGTTTCACAAACCATCTGGGCTCGCAAATGCTTCCAAAACTGGTGTCTGGGAATGACCATTTTACTTTCCCCGGGGGATCTTTTTGGTCGTCTTGTAGTGCAAGCAAAAACACCAAACAAGTATTAGATTGCACACAAGCAGCTGGTGGCTTTGCACTCCGGACGGTGACGCAGAAGTAAGTGTCACCCCCTTGACCCTCTCCACAATCAGTCCTCCTGGGGACCCTCTTGAAGATGGGCAAGGCATTTTCAAGTCCTCTGTCTGTGCTTTTAATGACTGGGACAGAAAATAAAAATGATTCCGGACATTTCAAGCTTGGTTGTGATCAGGCCAGACCAGGTGAGTTCTTTGGGAACTGATCACAGGGTGACATTAACTTGATGAGCTCTCAAAGATGTGGCCAGATGTAGCTGCGGCTCCAGTCAAGTTAATGCTTTGGGTCACATGGCAAGTTGAACACGAAAACTGAACTGTTGACTGTGCAGAGCAAACCTTTTATCTACAGGCTTGTAAAGCTGCCCAGCAGAGCAGCTTTTCCAAGCTTGTAAGATCTGCCCACAGAGTGAAGCTCAAGGCCCATTTATACTTAGCAAATCTGTGTTTCTGTGACAGTCCACTAGGGTAGTTCATGATGTAGTTATCTCACACGGGACCTAACGTCGATGACTGCCTGCCTCCAGAATTTTGCAATTATGCGGCCTTGTGCACGTTGACTATGCATATGCTAGACAAGAAAACATGGGTTAATCTGAGGAACAGTTGTGTGAAATGCCGCTATCCACACCTATACAACCCAACATTTAAAGCACACAGTGATAGCCAAACGTGCACACATTCATGAGGAGAAATCTTCTAGACCTGGCCAGAGATGAAGGTTTCAGCAATTCTTGTAAGACTGATATGTAAAGACAAAGAAAAAAACTTTGGGGTGAAAGCTATGGGATTCTTCAACCATGAAGTGTTGTGCATTGAACGCTTGTACTCTAAACAGACCAGGGTACACGTTCATTGTGCACAAGCACATCTTTGCCTGTCTATGCCTGAGTATAAATGGGCCTTCAGTGATCATGGTTGATCCACTAAGTTGTTTAAAATCTGACCACATAGCAAGAAGGGCCGAGCATACAGCATCTGTCCTGTTGTGAGATTAATAATCAGATTCTCTGATTAAGTCTGAACTGCAGAGCTTTAAGAGACCTAAAGGCTAACCATGGAGTGAGAAGTAGAGACTGAGATTAACCTGTGTGGTATATGGCTGGCAGTTCATCTCGGCCAATACCCCCAAGCCACCAGATGGAGCCCTCCCTGCAACATGGAGGTGCCCCGAATTGCAGCAGGGGATCATGGACTTTGGAGTTTTAATTCACAGTCCTGCTGGATACTGTGGGGGCTACCAGGGGACGCTGCAGGGAGGCTAAAGGACTTGTATTTTCCAAATAGCACGGAAGTACTTCCCAGTCACGGGGACGGAAGGAATGACGTACTTCCGGGATGAAGAAAAAAAAGGAATTTTCATCTGACCCGGAAGTGCTGTAAAATCACATGGACTGAGGGACAGAAGCACTTCTGGGTCATGAACTATAAAAGGACTGTGGGAGATCCCAGCAAGAGAGCTGAGTTGGGAGGAAGGGTGACGATGTGTCTGGGAGTGGAGGATTATTGTATTTGATTGTATTATTGATTGTTTATTGTGTATAGTGGAGGTGGAGGTGCTTTGTGCACATTATAGAATTATTAAATTAATTTCTTGGACTTTTATCTGGTGTCTGACGTGTGGTCTGAGGGTTCAAGGGAACAGTAGCGCCCCCTACCTGTCACACCTTATACAATCCCAAAATGGGACCCCATGGAGAAAGTTTTGTACAGACCCATCCCATGACTCCATGGTGAAAAATACCCAAACAGACTTATCTCCTGCATAGTTTTCTGAGATCTTTCAATTTTGATGGACTCAGTTACCATGCCGGACCACCGTTTGAAAGGCGCTTATCAAATTTGTCCTATCAGGCTTACCAACTTGTGACCAAAAGGTGTGATTTGACAATTAAACCTGAACTACTAGGCACCTTGGGAACTGAGCACAATGTGGAAAATAAATACTAATTGAGTTAAACAGGATGAACCCTCTTAAGAGATGTGACCTCATGGTCAAAACCGGTGACCAGCTCTGACCCGTTGAACCTTGGGAGATAAGCCTGTCCTTCTGAGCTCAAAGAAGTCGGACCCCATGGCTGAAGGCAGTGACAGGGAGAATTTAAAATGGCCAGCAGATTAAATGAAGCACGTGGAAACGGTCAAATCGATTCATCCACTTTTATTAGCAAAAACAAAACACCATGCTCATTTTTAACATAAGTTAAGATCCCATCATTTGAAAACCTTTTGGATCAAATAAAAAGTGCAATTATTTACATAACAGTTCACTGCAGCAAATGATTCCATTAATTAATTTCTACAACTTTATAAACAAAACAAAAACATAGAAACAGGAAATAATTTAAAAAAGAAAAAAACATAAAACTAAATAATTTAAAAAAGAGTTAGGCAGAGCAATAATAAAAACCTATTCTTAGGACGCAGATAAATATATTCCTTTTTAATTTTAATTGTAAACAAGTTTATAACATTAGAACATATTTAAATAGCTTTAAACCCAACTGGTCTCGAGTACGCATTACAATTATTTTTTCTTTTTTTTTTTTTTTTTGGATGAAATACAGACTCAAAGGCGATTTAAAAAAAAAAAAGGAAAAAGAGGAAACACCCAGAAACACCATTCTGTCCTACATCGATGTGCCTTGAGTGGCCCGTGTCCTTCAAAGACGAGCGTTTTGGCAGCCTGTAGGTCTGCTCTGCTTCCTCTTGTGCTGTGGCTGTTCTAGTTGGTGACGTGGGAGTGGAAGGGTCGCTGCTGCACTCTGAGCTGCTTGTTTAAATGTGTGTAGTGTGTGCTCATGAGGACACTTCCTAAATGTGTATGGACATGAGTATTACAGCCAGGACAAAGAGGATACCCACAGAACTGTTTAATGGTGGCACCAATTCCATTTTATTCAGCACAGGCACATTTACTTGGAGGTTCACTAGTGAACCAAATCTGGAACATCTCCTGAAAGCTGACTCCTGCATTGGAACAGATGTTGGGAGTTATTATTTATGTGACATGACACGTAACTCGCAAATGATTAAGTGAAACATGAGGAAAGTATGACCACATGTTTTTCACGTTGCAAGATAGAGGACGTGTGGGCAGTGGCCCTGTGTAGGAGTCACATCAATGCAACATATCTTAAGCAATGTCTTCTGTCTCCCTTATAGCTGAACAGGTGCTACCATGTGATGATGTGGAGGACCCAACAATATTAAAGTGGGCTGTCTAAATGGGAACGGGCAATAGGCAGCTCTTTCTGCATGTCTGGAGTTTGGACACACGCTTATACTGAGTGGCTCTGCTTAAAAGGCACAAAACAAGTGAATCTGCTACATGAAGGTCTGTGGTTCAAGACTTTTGATTGTTACAACTGATTAGTCAACATTCAGACGAGTTGAAACAAAATCACCTTAGCACCAAGACAATTAAGTTAGAAGCAAATGGCTAAATGCAGACCCCACCAGTGCAGTAAACCAGAAAAGTAGGTTGAGGCAGCAATTTACCAGTGGATTTACCAGATTCGTTGTTTGGTGTCAATTTTTGGAGAAAATGCAAGTTCTTTTTTTTTTTTGAATTTCTGTCTTCAGGATTTACCTCTATACAAGCCAGAAGCAGCATGACATTTGTGTAACGCCAAGGAAAAAAACTGAAAAACTGAACGTGAATATCTTCACCACTCACACAGTCTCAGGGTGGGGAACAGATGGAGCCTTAAGTTTTAGGAAGAAAAAAAATAATAATCACGTAAGAAAGGTTTGTTATGCAGAAAGTGTGAATGAGCAAAGCACACTTAATGATTATCTTCCTGCAATGCAGAGAAAAAGATCACTTTACTCAAAATCCAAAGGCCTCTCAGTTTTCACAGATGACAGGCACTTACACCTGAGAGGAAAAATGCCAGGTCTGGTGGACATGTCCATCTGCAATATGTAATGGGAGTAGCACCAAGACGTGTCTCCCCACTGTGGATGGAGTGATGGCAACTGATGCTTGCCTTTGGTGTCACCTTTGCACTCAGCTTCAAGTGGCTAGGACGGCAGACACCGATCTTAAACTCTCTGAGGTGCTGCTGGTATAAAACATAGATAGGGAAATGGCTTCTTATATAGTCTGTTTAGGCCAAACTCTCTTGCACCTTCAAATGATGAGAGCATCTTTTTCTCACTCTATGGTTAAGCTCTGCTCTGGGGACTTCTAAATGATTTTCCAATGCAACCAGAGGTATAAACAGACCCTGATCTTGAGCTGGATAGTGGTTTGGGTCCTCCTCTCACCAAACAGCTGCAGAGCAGGGCCATCTAAACGCCCGGGGTCCCCATGCTAATCTATGTATGTTGTGACTTGATGAGTAGTCGTGTAGGTAGGGGCTCCAGTGCACTGCTTTGCCCGAAGGCCTATAATGCTGTCAAGACCATCCTGCTGCAGAGGTGTGCTGACCATCACACATAGGGAGCTGCACTACACACTGAGAAGAAGGCTGAAGTAGGGGAACATGGTGGGGCAGATATCTGTCCTATGTGCAAATGACTTTACAGGCAAACTCCTGCTGATATGCTGTCCCATTCATCGAGGGTAGTGGTACCCAAGTTCAGTCCTGGAGGACCACCGTGACTGCAAGTTCTTGTCAAAACTTCTTACACAATCAGTCTGCCATTTTACCTTGAACTGGCCTCATTGTTTAATTAGCTAGTCTTTTTTTTTTCTTCTCTTATTCCGCATTCAGAAAAGAACAGTAGTATGAGGTTTCCATTCATAATAAATTTTGAAACATCTGAATCTTTGCCACACCACTTATCTCTCACTATCATTTTCCTATTAGACATCTTTTATGCTCCCTTAATCGCATTCTAATAATGGCAGTTAACAATGAATAAGGCAGACACCAGAACAGACAACACAGAATGGTGAAAGGCTGCAGGTACTTGACTATCAGACCCATTAGTGTGCTCATTACTAAATAAATGCCAGGACATCTGGAAAACTGGAATGAAAATCACGATAAGGATGATGAAAATCTGAAAAATAAAGATTGTATCGTCATGTAACATGCGTAAATGTTTACTAATAGAAATTCAGAAAGCCAGTTTTGTATTTTTATAAGCACAGAGAGTGGGACATAACAACTTATTTAATTAAGTTAGGAGTTCAAGTAAAAGGAACGCTGGTTGGGATGAACACCTGCAGCCACAGTGGTCCGCTAGGACTGAACTTGGGAGCCCCTGATATATACGGCAAAGTGCTTAAATAAAGAATCATGTCCACCTCCCTGACCCTTGGAATGAAACAATTGCACAGCAGCCAGCGAAACAACTCCAGCAAATTCACTCTTCTTCATACTCTCACAAAAGGGTCTAACAAAAGTCCAGCAGGAGTTCAGTCTATCCATCTTGAGTGTTGGGGACAGCAATAGCACCCGACACAAAGTCACCCTGGATATAATCTAATGCTACAAATTAACTTAGGGCTGGCTGGTGGGCAGTGGGAGATTTTTTTTTTTTTTCATTTATAATAAAACATCACTTGACACGATGAAAGTTTGTGGTCTTAACACAACTGGACATTTGCCATTTCTTTTACAAGAACGAAAAATTAATAACAAAAAAATGAAGGCAAAGTGTTCACCTAGTCACTGTAATGAAACAGTCAACTATTTTAAAATTGTTAATTTGGAAAAAAATAAATAAATAAAACAGACAATTGCTTTAATAAAAAATAGCATGAAAAAGAAGTGGATCCTATTTTAATGAAAGCTTCAATCCCAGTATGACTGGATGTGCATCTGAGCAGGAGTGTGCCTGTCCAAGGTAGAACCCATCTTGCATATAACGCTGTGCTGTGTAACAGAATATGGGGGCTCAGAAAAACAAAATGGGAGGATCCAAGTAACCAGACTGATACACCAAAAACAACCCACACACACTCTAAACTCGTTTTACCATTACAGCAAAAAAATGTGTTTCTCTATCCATGTTCAGAGCCTATTCTAAGTGGTTTAGGGCCCCACTCTTGCTTGTTTAAAATACCAAATTAATAATTCATGTATGTTTGTAAATAAACTGGAAAGGTGAACCTCTGAAAATTCTAGGTAATCATTTTTTTTCGCATTTTATCTTAAAACGTTTCAAATTTTCCTAAACGAATAATTTCTGTCCAACGTCCCCCCAATCTTAGCACTTTTCAAGTTTCACAGCCCCTTGATGTCGGAAATTATTTTCTAATTCATTAACCTTCAATTGAACAGGGAGGAGCAGATGAATGTGAAATGCAGCAGACAGCTCGTATGTGCCACCCTGAGTTTGGGAGGGGCACAGCGGGTGAAAAAGCAGCCTCTAAAGGTCTGGCGCTTTTCTTTGGCAGCTGGTGTCTCCGACTTTCTGTAAACAGTGTTTCACCCCCATCCTTCCCCTTACCACTTTTTCCTTCGCACACATTTCTGGGCACATCCTGAAGCCTTCATGTCACACTGACGGTGATTTCCTTGGCACAAATCTGTCCATACAGAAAGCAGTCCACCTCTTACATTAAAAAAAGAGAGAGAGAGAGAGATGACCAAATTGTCCACAAATCTGCCTCTGGCTGCTCAGGCCTGTTTTGAGCCAAGTCTACCAAACTAATCACAAAATAAAAGCCCACAGGACACAGTAGCTTTGAAATGACACTGGGCCAAAAGTGTGCATCACCCTGACAAAAAAAGATAGAAAAATGAAAAGGCCGGCCCATCGCACAACTCCTGGAATGTTTGCCAAGTCGTGGCTCCTCATCACTGCTACAGGCTCGCCCAGGCGGATCCGGGCCCAGGGCTTCTTTACACTTATTATTATTATTATTATTATTTTGTTGTGTTTTTTTATTTTCTTAATATGGCACATTCCTGTTTTTTTTCCCAGCGAGGCTGCTACACCTTAGACCTCAACTGCTACCAGACATTAGGTTGATGGCTTGTTCCAGCTTGTGACGTAGTTTGTGCTTCCGGCAGTAGACGTCTCTGTCTAAGGCAGTCAAAATCTGTTTGGGTGGGAAGCAGAGATAAAGAAAATGGTCAGAGTTAGCCAGTATAGATAGATAGATAGATAGATAGATAGATAGATAGATAGATAGATAGATAGATAGATAGATAGATTGATTTGAAATGCCCCCTGCTCACTTTGCTCGCCAACCCCCGTTTTTGTTTGTCTGGATACACACTGTTAAGATTTTTTTTCTTTGAATTGTTGCTATTTCATTAGTTTCACTTTTATTTCAGAACTTCTGTAAAAACAATATTTGGAATCTTTCAAGTCCCAACATGCTGAATCTTTTCAATTTCACTTGTTCCGGGCTGATAATTACTTTCCTTATTTTCTGAATTTGCACCTAGAATATTCCTTTTCTTTTTTGTCTCTCCAACGCTTTTGAGTCTCTTTTCTCCGCGTTGCTTTCTTCTTCACTTTGTCGTCTACATTTTATTTATAACGTATTGTCCTTATGAGCTTTATATGTGCTGAGAGCCCTGGATCTGTGTGTGCTCAAAGCCCTTACTCTTATTTATTTGTAAGTAGGGTCTGTCTTGCAAGAATCTCATGTTCTACGTCATCGCAAAACGGTCCTGGGTTAATCTCTTGGCACAAAGTCTCATGTTTAAGGTCCCTGCGAGATGCTCCATGGCCAATCTCTCTAGTCTCGCGAGTCTTTTAAGTGTCTTCCATGATCTTAACGTGAAGATCACGTATCGTTGCCCTACTGTTTCTCTCCAGGATTTTTTTAATAATAGATAGATAGATAGATAGATAGATAGATAGATAGATAGATAGATAGATAGATAGATAGATAGATAGATAGATAGATAGATAAACTTGAAAGGCACTATATAAGATAGATAGATAGATAGATAGATAGATAGATAGATAGATAGATAGATAGATAGATAGATAAACTTGAAAGGCACTATATAAGATAGATAGATAGATAGATAGATAGATAGATAGATAGATAGATAGATAGATAGATAGATAGATAGATACACTTGAAAGGCACTATATAAGATAGATAGATAGATAGATAGATAGATAGATAGATAGATAGATAGATAGATAGATAGATAGATAGATAGATAGATAGATAGATAGATAGATAGAGCTTTAAATTCTTTTCTCTTCTAATACCTCCAAGGGGTCTAAAATCCATAACAGAGCCTGCTTTTTTAAGTAGTTAGATGATTCAGTGGGACCTTCTGGAAGCAATACTACCAGCCCAGCACACCATAGCACACAAATTCCCACTAATCATCACAGAGCTGTAGAGGATGTGAAGGTTGTCTCTACCCGCATTTAAAGAAGGCAGTCTCCTAAGAAAAAGAGCCTGCTCTGACCTTTCTTATATAGTTCCTGTGTGTTACAAGACCAGTATTACCTGTCCAGTATTGGAAGCGAGACTGACAGCACAATACTAGCATAATGGATACACATAAGCAGCTGTTGTAGGCTACACTAGCACAATAGTCAGTACTATACTGGGAATTGTGGTGGGCAGTGGTTTGCTACTAGACTGCTGGATACTATGTCATGACACCATATCAGCACGGTGATTATTATGGAGACATACGTAAAACAGTAATACATCAGCTCAGTTGGATATTCATTAAAAAGTTTCAGTAAAGCACACAATGCTCAATATTAGAACATTAAAAACTCAGCCAAATATTAGAAATTCAGCCCAACAAAGCTCAGCAATCCTATTCATTTAATTCCTCCAAAGCAACATCAAGTTGAGTTTTGAATGCACCTAGAGTCCTACTGTCTAATTCATTTATAGGGTGGTCCAGATTTAATTATGCAACTTTTAATGCAATGTAGGAAAACAATGCAAGACAAACGAATTGTTCGAAATATCTCGTAATAAACGAAAATGGACTTACATTGAATATATTCACTGATTTTCCATGCAATGTACCACTTGTTCTCCAATCAGTTGTGAATTCACTATGTAATTAACTTAATAACTTATAGCGTAATGAAAATTGCATAATAAGATCTGGAACACCCTGTTTTTCATGTGTCTCTAGTTCTCTGCGTGAAGAAAAACTTTCTAGCATTTGTGTGAAATTTTGCTTTAACAAGTTTCCAGCTGCATACCTCTGTTGTTGTTAAATTCATTCCAAAGTAACTACCTCCATCCACTGTCCGAACTCCTTTTGTATTCTTAAACACATCAATCATGTCACCCCTTAATTTTTGCTTGCTTAAACTGAAAAGGTTCAGCTCCTCAGTCTTTCCTCATATCTCATCCTCTGCAGTCCTTGAATCAACCTAGTTGCTCTTCTCTGGACTTTTTCCTAGTGCTGCTTTGTCTTTTTTGGAGTTTGGAAACCAAAACTGCACTCAGTACTCCAGGTGAGGCCTCACCTGGGCAATATAAAGCTTCAGCTTTGACATGCTATCCTTCTTAAAAGGCTTCTGAGCACTGCCTAGTGGTTAATGGTGCTGAGTCCACTATGGCTCCTAACTCCTTCTCATAAGGTGTACTTTTTGATTTTCAGACCTCCCATTGTGTATTCAAACCTAAGATTTTTATATCCCATCAGTAATACTTTACATTTACTTAAATTAAATTTCATCTACCACAAATGCTCAAGCCGGTATGCTGTCCAAGTCCCCATGTAATGATTCAATGGATTCCAGTTTATCTGCTAATCCTCCTAGCTTGGTATCATCTGCAGACTTAACCGGCTTGTCATTCATATTCCCATGAAGGTCATTTATATATATTAAAAACAGCAGAGGCCCTAGCACTGACCTTTGAGGGGCACCACTTGCAAAATCATCCAATTCCGATAAAGCCCTCTGCTCCCTATGTTTTACTAAATTATACATGTATCTGTATGCTACACATGAACTCCCATTTCTTTAGTTTGATACTGGAACATGTGGCAGTGTGGTCAATACTGGGAAATGTGCAAAAGAACACAATACCAGCTCCAGATCCTGCCATGGGAGCCACACACTCCTCAATACAATAACATGTGTCAGATAAAGAAGCACCAATCATAACCATCGTATGGAATGCGTATTGCACTGTTATGTGATATTTTTTGGGATCTTTGTTAGAAATCAATATTCTAGGAAAGTAGTGTGGCTATAGGGATGAGCTCCACACTAACCCAATACTCAAAGTAAAGCGGCCTATTTGATGCTATGATGTGTGGCACACTGGATTGCACAGAACAAAACGCTGCACTGGGACAAGTGACAGTGCAGAACCAGATATATATGCCAGGCAACACTAGGTTATGTGATAGACACGATCACACCAACACAATGCTTGATATTAGAATGTGTGCTAGGTAGTGTGCTCAGACAGTGCAGAACCAATCACAGATGTAGACTCACAGAGCAACTGTCCTCAATACTTGGACATGCAGTAACTACAGCCACAACAGTACAGTTCTTGAAGCTCAAATGAGTGGTGGTGCCCCAGCAAAATGTTTAATATTTAAAAAATACAGTTCACAGCATAAAACAGCCTGTGCTGATGCCATACCAGTGAAGGACACTTACTTCTTCTCGGTACTTGCTGACATAGAAGTACAGTTCATTGAGTGCACTCAGGGAGTTGAATTCATTGGCATGAAGACGAGACTGCTCCACCAGATAGGCGTCCATATCCTGGTCACTGATTGTCGGCATTTTGGCAATATCCCTGTAGTATCTGGGATACAATCAGAAGGCATAAAAACTTAAGTTCCAGTGGCCAGCAATCTCTCCTTGAGCAAATGTCACTACACTGTACTCACCTCTCTACCCAGGTCTTGTAATTTGGGATGTCCTTGGCATATAGCAGCTTGTTGGACGGCGAGTCTTTGCCCAGTCGGTGCTCTGAGGTAGAGCAAGAGTCCATGAATGTCTGCGCCACCACCGACAGGCATGCGTCCGTGATGCTGTTCTTGTGGATGTCAAAGACAAACTGAGGGTTTTTGATGACGTTCACCCAGAACCTTAGAGGCAAGCTGCAAAGTTAAAGGGTGACAGTGAAATTTTAGTGGACTTCTTGCATTTTACTTTCCCAGAATTTTGTGCTGTGAGGTGGCATTTGTGTGGGTGGTAAAAATGAAGAGTTGTCTTCTTTTAAAAACTTTCTTTCTGTCTCCTTCCTCAGCTCAGTCTAGAAAGCAAGTGACCCTTGTTATGGCTTCCGTAGCCTCTCACTATCTAGTGTAGAGACATTTATCAAAACATTCCTTGGTTGATGCAAGCAATTTTTTTTATTCTTTTCACAGCATTTGACACTTTTAATAAAGAACTTCATGAATGTGGTTACTAAAAAAGGCAACAAGAAAGTGTGGTAGCTGTAAAGGGTCATAAAAGCATAAGTATGTAAAATTCGACATTCTACTATAGTTTAAGAAACACATACAGTATAGGTGCAATGCATTTATCACAGATGAAGAATCAGTACAAACCAGAAGACAGCAGATTCATATTCTTTGGGATTGGAAATCTCTGGTGTATGTTTTCAAACAAAAACACAGAGACCACAGTGTAGAGGGTACAAAAGTGAGTGAGCTATCTAAGGAACTGAGAGATGAATAAAGTGGCACTTAAGAAATGTTCTCACTGAACTAGTCAAAGTGCCCTGACAGGTGGCATCTCTAACTAGTTAGGTATAGAAAGGCACTTAAGGAGCATGTAAGATCTTTTCCAAAACTGTGACTTACTGTGAGTTAAAGTCTACATACTACAATTGACTACTTATGCCTTAATTTGAAATAATGTAAATCTGCTAACAAAGAGAATTAAAAAAAAAATCATAAAAATACATAGATATTGAATTTTTCAATAAAATTAAATTAAGTTTTGGTTGCAAGTTAGGGATCCTAGAATCCACCTTAATAAAAGGATAAGTATCCATGTGTCCATCTGGTTGCTATGTTTCGGTCATTCCAATAATTGAAGCATCACAACCATTAACACTGCCTTTGCAATCCAATACCAAGTGGCATATAACAGAGCCATGCATTGAATGATGCACTGCAAATGTTAATACTGAGATTTATATTGATTACTTAGATTTTAACCCAAAAGGATAAAGGTCTGTGTGTCCTGTTATAATAAAAAATGGAGCATCATAAATATTTTTAGTAATATAATTCATTGCATTTGTCATTTCAATAGATGGTGAATCACAACCGTTAACACTGCTTTTGCGATCCCATACCAATTGCCACATAACAAAGACATGCATTGCATGATGCACTGTAAAATGTTAATGCCGAGATTTATATTGATTACTTAGATTTCAACCCATTTTAGACAGGTAGTACAGCTAGTAAAAGGATTAAGGTCTGTGTGTCCTGTCTCTGTCATACCAAAAGATGGGGTATCATAAATACTTTTAGTAATAAAATTCATTGCATTTGTCATTTAAATAGATGGCCCATCACAACCATTAACACTGCTTTTGGAATCCCATACCAAGTGACACATAACAGAGACATATGCATTGTATGATGCACTGTAAATGTCAATGTTGAGATTTTCATTGATTGCTTAGATTTCAACCCATCTTAGGCGGGTAGTACAGCTCGTAAAAGAGTAAAGGTCTGCGTGTTCATCCTCTTGCCATGTCTCTGTCATACCAAAAGATATAGCATCATACATATTTTTATTAATAAAATTAATTCCATTTGTCATTTGAATAGATAGTGCATCACAACCATTACGACTGCTTTACAAATCCCATACCAAATGGCACATAACAGAGAAATATGCATTGTATGGTGCATAGCAGACGCTACTGCTGATGATCTATATTGATTACTTACTGTAAATTTCAACCCATCTTAGGTAGCAGAGCCACTCATACTGATAATTTAATGTGGTCCACAATTTTCTGAATGCTTTACCAAGTTCACTGCCAAGAACTTTCAGAAAGCTCAGCTACATGTTCAACCACTATGCAGTAATGCATTAATTGAGGATACTCCTCATACACTCTACTATTGAAGTCACTGATATCCTTCATAACATAAACACCTCTGGCATTTCAACAGAGTGATCAAAAAACCGTCTGTCCTCTCTTGTAAATAAATCTTAACAAAAAATATATATTAAGAGTTTGAGTTGCAGGTAGCAAAAGTGTACCTACTGTACTTTAAGTTGTGATATATTTTATATGTTAATAAGGAGAGCTAAGCTTTTAAGTTGATGGCTTATTAGGAAAATTTGCCAAACAAACGTAGAAATATTATTAAAATGATCAAAATAGGCACATAAAAGAAAGCAAACTCCAAAGGACCATCAGATGGCTGACTTCACTTTCTCATAAACCTGCTTCTCAATTGTTTTCTTCTTATATCCCTTATCAAGAAACTGATCATATTATCGCTTCTGCAAGGATCGTGAAATCAGCATTAATAATTGCCTGTAAGGAAGGCTGTGCTGGAGAGAAGGCGAATGAAACTCATCTGCACTGTGAATGGAATATATTGCTCGTATCAAGATGTCATAGAGAAGTCACATTTAGACACCATCACCTCCAAGAATGGTACTGAGGATGAATATGAGGAAAAAATGAAACAAAATGGAATGTAACCTCACAGTAAATACGGGTCACGTGTCTAATGAAACAAACTTCAACCAATTTAACATCCGATACGTAAGATGATTATCATTATTATATAAAAATGAAAAACGTTTTCACAAATAAATTACCATAATTAGCCATCGCAGATAAGCATAGCTGTGCACACCTAATTATGAGACAGTTACTTCATGGGTATATTCTCATGCACTACATTTGAATGTATCTAAGAAGCTTGGAGCCACATAATGGCACGGTGGTTAGCACTGGTGTCTCGCAGCTCCAGGTGGCTGGGTTCAAATACCAGTCTATTCTCTTTCTATGTGGAGTTTGTATGCTCTCCCTGTGTGTGGGAGTGTAACCTGTAACAGAAAAGCTTGTCTTCTTAAACTGTGCGTGAAGTTTCTGGGAGAGGCTCTGAACAGCAATGACTGTGTATATGAAATGAATTAATAAATAATGAATGCTACTTATGTACAGGATGTAAGCCTGCGTGTAATAAAGCAAATGCATTTTTTCTTAAGAAATAAGTTTAAAAGTTATTTAATGAGTGATTCACTTTTTGCTTTTTGGATTCAGCATTTATTCTGGACCTTAATGATGTTCGTAAAAACCTCATTAGAGAAATCTTTCTTTGCTTGTTTTATTTTTTACTGAATCCTTTCCTTTTCTTTTTAACGAAGAATATTGAACAATTAATTATTTAATTAAGTAATTAATTACATTTATACAGCACTTTTCTAACCTACTCAAAGCACTTTACATAGACAGCGGGAAACCACTTCAGCCACCGCCAATGTGTAGAAGCCATTCTTGTGCCAGTATGTTCTCCACATGTTAGCTATTAGGTGGTAAAGGGGTGACAGTGATAGTCAGAGACAGGAGATGATTAAGGGGTTAGAATGACCAGGCAGTCGTGGGTAATTTAGCCAGGACATTGGGAAATGCCCTGTTCTTTTTGAAAGATGCTCAGAGATCTTTTATGCACACAGACACAAAGACAGGACCTCGGTTTTACATCTCATTCAAAAAATGGCACCTAATATTACAACAGAGTTTCCCTATTAATGTTCTGGGGTTTGGGATCCACACACAGGCCACAGGGTAAGCACTCCTGGCAGGCCTTTCCAACAAATCTTCCACCAGCAACCCACGCTTTTCCCAGATGTCCTTCTAACCAAGTACTGGATGGACCCAAACATGCTTAGTTTCAGGTGGAATACCTTTTCTGAAGTGCATGTGGTAAGGCTGCTGGCTATTACTAATATTATTTTTTTAGTTACTACTGGAAGACATTATATATATATACAGTGGTGTGAAAAACTATTTGCCCCCTTCCTGATTTCTTATTCTTTTGCATGTTTGTCACACAAAATGTTTCTGATCATCAAACACATTTAACCATTAGCCAAATATAACACAAGTAAACACAAAATGCAGTTTTTAAATGATGGTTTTTATTATTTAGGGAGAAAAAAATATCCAAACCTACATGGCCCTGTGTGAAAAAGTAATTGCCCCCTGAACCTAATAATTGGTTGGGCCACCCTTAGCAGCAATAACTGCAATCAAGCGTTTGCGATAACTTGCAATGAGTCTTTTACAGCGCTCTGGAGGAATTTTGGCCCACTCATCTTTGCAGAATTGTTGTAATTCAGCTTTATTTGAGGGTTTTCTAGCATGAACCGCCTTTTTAAGGTCATGCCATAGCATCTCAATTGGATTCAGGTCAGGACTTTGACTAGGCCACTCCAAAGTCTTCATTTTGTTTTTCTTCAGCCATTCAGAGGTGGATTTGCTGGTGTGTTTTGGGTCATTGTCCTGTTGCAGCACCCAAGATCGCTTCAGCTTGAGTTGACAAACAGATGGCCGGACATTCTCCTTCAGGATTTTTTGGTAGACAGTAGAATTCATGGTTCCATCTATCACAGCAAACCTTCCAGGTCCTGAAGCAGCAAAACAACCCCAGACCATCACACTACCACCACCATATTTTACTGTTGGTATGATGTTCTTTTTCTGAAATGCTGTGTTCTTTTTACGCCAGATGTAACGGGACATTTGCCTTCCAAAAAGTTCAACTTTTGTCTCATCAGTCCACAAGGTATTTTCCCAAATGTCTTGGCAATCATTGAGATGTTTCTTAGCAAAATTGAGATGAGCCCTAATGTTCTTTTTGCTTAACAGTGGTTTGCGTCTTGGAAATCTGCCATGCAGGCCGTTTTGCCCAGTCTCTTTCTTATGGTGGAGTCGTGAACACTGACCTTAATTGAGGCAAGTGAGGCCTGCAGTTCTTTAGATGTTGTCCTGGGGTCTTTTGTGACCTCTCGGATGAGTCGTCTCTGCGCTCTTGGGGTAATTTTGGTCAGCCGGCCACTCCTGGGAAGGTTCACCACTGTTCCATGTTTTTGCCATTTGTGGATAATGGCTCTCACTGTGGTTTGCTGGAGTTCCAAAGCTTTAGAAATGGCTTTATAACATTTACCAGACTGATAGATCTCAATTACTTCTGTTCTCATTTGTTCCTGAATTTCTTTGGATCTTGGCATGATGTCTAGCTTTTGAGGTGCTTTTGGTCTACTTCTCTGTGTCAGGCAGCTCCTATTTAAGTGATTTCTTGATTGAAACAGGTGTGGCAGTAATCAGGCCTGGGGGTGGCTACGGAAATTGAACTCAGGTGTGATACACCACAGTTAGGTTATTTTTAACAAGGGGCAATTACTTTTCACACAGGGCCATGTAGGTTTGGATTTTTTTCTCCCTAAATAATAAAAACCATCATTTAAAAACTGCATTTTGTGTTTACTTGTGTTATATTTGACTAATGGTTAAATGTGTTTGATGATCAGAAACATTTTGTGTGACAAACATGCAAAAGAATAAGAAATCAGGAAGGGGGCAAATAGTTTTTCACACCACTGTATATATACTTGGCCAATCTTTCCCTCGATTGCAACCAGTCGTCCTGTCCCTGCTGCTGAAAACACCCCCACAGCATGAAGCTGCCACCGCCATGCTTCACTGTGGGGACTGTATTAGACAAGTGATAAGCAGTGCCTGGTTGTCTCCACACACTAAGGAGAGGCAAGACACATGACAGCCCGCATGGAGTTTGCTAAAAGACACCTGAAGGACTCTTAGATGGTGAGAAATAAGATTCTCTGGTCTGATGAGACCAAGATAGAACTTTTTGGCCTTAATTCTAAGCGGTATGTGTGGAGACAACCAGGCACTGCTCATCACTTGTCCAATACAGTCCTCACAATGAAGCATGGCGGTGGCAGCATCATGCTGTGAGGGTGTTTTTCAGCTGCAGGGACAGGATGACTGGTTGCAATCGAGGGAAAGATGAATGCGCCAAGTACAGGGCTATCCTGGACAAAAACCTTCTCCAGAGTACTAAGGACCTCAGACTGGGCCGAAGGTTTACCTTCCAACAAGGCAATGACCCTAAGCACACAGCTAAAATAACGAAGGAGTGGCTTCACAACAACTCTGTGACTGTTCTTGAATGGCCCAGCCAGAGCCCTGACTTAAACCCAATTGAGCATCTCTGGAGACACCTAAAAATGGCTGTCCACCAACGTTTACCATCCAACCTGACAGAACTGGAGAGGATCTGCAAGGAGGAATGGCACAGGATCCCCAAATCCAGGTGTGAAAAACTTGTTGCATTTTTTCCAAGAAGACTCATGGCTGTATTAGCTCAAAAGGGTGCTTCTACTAAATACTGAGCAAAGGTTCTGAATACTTAGGACCATGTGATATTTCAGTTTTTCTTTTTTAATAAATCGGCAATAATTTCAAAAATTCTTTGTCAATTGGGGTGCTGTGTGTACATTAATGAGGAAAAAAGTAATTTAAATGATTTTAGCAAATGGCTGCAATATAACAAAGAGTGAAAAATTGAAGGGGTCTGAATACTTTCCGTACCCACTGTATATATATATATATATATATATATATATATATATATATATTATATATGTATGTATGTAAGTTGAACCAATCTGTGCTTCTCTCTAAGCTTTAGCCTAATTACAGAATTACATGATTCTTTAAGACTTCCTAAATGGAAGACCACTAGACAAAAAAGTACATGCATGGACACACACAGCATTAGTAGAGATGCCACCTACCAGTTGCTTTTCCAGGTGTGCCGCACATCGGGGTCACTGATTTGGCGCTTGTCAGCCTGCTCATCTAGAAAGTCAAACATGTACTTGATTGCAAGAGGAAGGGCACTGCCCCGGTGTGCCGTACTAAAGACTGTCTCAAAGAGGTCGTCCACAAATTTCTGCAGTGTCCCCTAAGAAAGAAATAAAAGATCCCTCTTTTCTGTTAATGCCTACTCCTTACTAATACTCAAAAGATGAAGAAAAAAACACACTTATGAACTCTTCCTCACAGACATCCTGTCCAAGAAACACTGTCACCCCAAATGAGCTCCTCTAACCAGCTATCACTCTCTCCCTTACCTCAAGAGTGCTCATCTAATCATCCCATTATTAACAACTCTGGTGTAAACAACGCAGCTTCTCCTTGTTTCAGAACAGTCTTCAACTGTTCTGACATGAAACTCACTCTTCTGATACTGCCATTTGCACCTGAAGCTACAAGTACCTCCCTAGCTTGCCTCAAATCCCTCATTTTCTTCCTCATTCCTGCCATTCTCAATTTCTCTCTCTCTTCTTGACTGATCAGTGACTATAATTGTTCCTGCCACTCATCCAATTGCACACCATGTTTGATACCTTTGTGGCAAGCAGCCGTGTGAGGTAGATCTCGGACACCATCTTGCTGCCCCGGTCCCCTTCTCGGTGGTCTGAATGTTCATGGTTTTTGACAAGATGCCACAATTTGGTGCCAGTTTCCTGGTCAGGTGTGATCATGGGTGCTCTTGACCGTAGACTATCAGGACTGCTGGATGTGCGTAGGAGACTTTCTAGAAAATGAAGCACAGCAATAGCCCATTGAGAGGTTTGAGAGTCCTGAGTTGCTTCATTGCACACACATTGTAGCTATCTTTGCTAAGGACTTAGGGAAGTGTTTGATGGACACTTGGGCCATGGACTACTAAAATCAGAATTTTGTTCTCTTTAATGATTGCATTATGCCTGTCCACAGTGACCACAGTGTTCATCCAGAATGAGAATGGGAAACATACCGTATCGACTCAGGGAGCGTGTGAAGGTGAAAGAGTTGGCGATGTTGTATGCAGAAACCTGTTTCTGAACAAGGGCCACAAGCGATCCATCTGTCACCTAAATAGTCCAGAAAGAAAACACTTTAGTAACAAAATTACCAAAACACTTCATAACACAAACCTCAACAGGAGTGAAATGTCCGGCATGCTGGCCTCATGCATAGCATCCTTTTGTCATTGTGTACACGTATCTGCTATTTTCCATGCTGCCTGTACAAGTTAAACCTATTTACATTAGATTTAATCTGCAATGTATCTGTTCAATTTTGAATACTGTTTAGATTTATCATTAGTGATCTAACTGACATAGCACAGCATCTGCTGTGCATCCAAACTGAACGTCGCCAGTTAATGTGGACATTGTTTATATAAAGTAAATAAAAAGAACAGCTTCCTCCACACTAAGCCCCACTTTCACCTGTCATAAAGCAGAAGTGGATCATCATAACAAAAGCCATGGTGCAGTACACTGACTTTAAAGAACAAGTCATCCACAGCTCCCACCAAGTAATAGATACCAACCCAGAGTTTGGGGGGAGTGCCCTCAACATAACGCCCGTACAGACTGATATCAAGATAGCTCCCCATTTGATACAACAGGTTCAGACCCACTGCATGGCGTGCTACTATAATCCATCTACATCTGTCAATATGTGACAGGAGAGGAACCGAGTGGAGTTACTACTTCTTTAGATTGAGAGGATCTGATTAGGATCGATTTGGCATCAATGAGTAAGGATAACCCTTGGTAGCTTCTGCTGAGATAAGAATAAGATACAATGAAGGGCTTTTCCATTGAAGATTCCCCAGAAAGGTACTAGAGACCAGGAAGTTTGGCCTGCCTGTGCCTGACAAATACAATACAACAAAAGGAATTAAGGAGAGAGATTTAACAAATGACTTAAAAATCACAAGTATATAATACCATTTATTCTGGATTTCTTAAAATCGAGCAAATAAAGGTTAACTGGATGGTGCAAGACTGCATAGTAAGATCATGGTGGTCCACTGACAAAAGCACGATTGACATATGAGCACCGACAAAACCGCGACGGACAAATGAGCGCCGACAAACTCGCTAACTGGACGACAAAATCGCGAGAGAGGCCATGAGAGTGGGACACATACATGCGCATTATGTACACATAATATTGACTTCTAAAATAAACATTATTATATATACTTTAAACTAGTAATTCATATTTAATGAAACTTTCGTGATTTTGTCTGCGCAATTTTGTCGCTGCGTTTTAATCGGCGCTCATATGTCTATCGTGCAAATGTCGGGTCACTGACCATGGTGAGGAGCCAACTGGGCTTTAAAACCTAATCTACTAGGAAACCCTGACTGACATGTAAACATTAAGAGAAAACCCCAAAACATTCATCTTCACTTTTAGCAGTGTAAAGATGACCTTAGAGAACATACCTGATAGTGCGCTAGAGTATTGAGCCTCTTCCAATCATTCTCAATTCGTGTGGTGACATCTTCATCCTGCAGAATTATTCGTGATAGTCGACCCTGTCTCCACTCTGCGGAGAGAAGCACGCAGTGAAATCCCAATCACAATCCCAAAAGCTTCACAGTTAGTGGCATTCCAATAAATGAGACACTCACTACAGGACATCGTGTACACTTCTAGTAAATTTCCATAATGATGTTGTCACACATCTGTGCCTGAGGACCACCTTCCTGGCTCTGATGAGGTAAGCGATACCACTATGGGACCAGAGGGAATGCTGGTACTAACCTTATCTTTTCTTTCCACATCAGTTCAGAGAAAACACCCAAGGAAGACATTTAGCCCCACCTACAGATGGCTCCATCCCTTCCACCATAAAAACGGGGAGTCCCTGGAAGACGGTGGTAAGTCTTAAGTTATTTTGAGAATTCCATAGGCTGCATAAGACCAACCCTATTTTATGCCAAGAGCATGGCTATTTTGTGTGTGTCGATTAAACGGAGTAGCCCAGCTGGTGCCCTAACTATTTTTTTTTCCCTCAGTCTGTTCACCCAGAAACAGTCCATCCATCAGTTTTTCAGATCTGATTATTGCAGTGCAGGGAGACACATTGGACCCAGGAACCCAGGATTGGGTGTAATTCCTTCACAGGTGACACTCATGCATTATACCCTCACTCATGTCATACAGAGCCAAGCTATCCTAACATGCAACCCATTCACTAGGCTGGGATTTGAACCTGGTGTTGGACAGATATGAGGCAGCAGCACCAACCATATTCGTAATACAAAATCCCAATTACTAGGATAAATACAGAAATACTGTAATCCAGCAAAACAGAACACCACTAAAAAATAATTATTTTTATCCAACCATCCATCCACTTCTGCTTATCTGAGATCGGGTCGCAGGGGCAGCAGCTTGAGCAGAGATGCCCAGACTTCCCACCCCCGGCCACTTCTTCTAGCTCTTCCGGGGGAATCCCAAGGCATTCCCAGGCCAGCCGAGAGACATAGTCCCTCCAGCGTGTCCTGGGTCTTCCCCGGGGCATCCTCTCGGTTAGACATGGCCAGAACACCTCACCAGGGAGGCGTCCAGGAGGCATTCTGATCAGATGCCTGAGCCACCTCATCTGACTCCTCTCAATGTTGAGGAGCAGTGGCTCTACTCTGAGCTCCTCCGGAATGACTGAGCTTTCCACCCTATCATTAAGGGAAAGCCCTGACACCCTGCAGAGGAAGCTCATTTCAGCTGGTTGTATTTGTGATCTCGTTCTTTCGGTCACTACCCACAGCTCATGACAATAGTTGAGGGTAGATACGTAGATTAACTGGTAAATTGAGAGCTTTGCCTTACAGCTCAGCTCCTTTATCACCACGACAGACTGATGCAGAGCCTGCATCACTGCGAATCGATCTGCCTGTTGATCTCACGCTCCATTCTTCCCTCATTCATGAAACAAGACCCCAAGATACTTGAACTCCTCCACTTGAGGCAGGATCTCGCTCCCAACCCTGAGAGGGCACTCCACCCTTTTCCAGTTGAGGCCCATGGTCTCGGATTTGGAGGTGCTGATTCCCATCCCAGCCGCTTCACACTAGGCTGCGAACCGGTTCAGTAAGAGCTGAAGATTATGGCCTGATGAAGCAAACAGGACAACGTCATCAGCAAAAAGCAGTGACCCAATCCTGAGTCCACCAAAGCGGACCCCCTCAACGCCCTGGCTACGCCTAGAAATTCTGTCCATAAAAGTTATAAACAGAATCGGTGACAAGGGGCAGGCCTGGTGGAGTCCAACTCTCACCGGAAATGGGTTTGACTTACTGCCGGCAATGCGGACCAAGCTCTGACACTAGTTGTACACGAAGCGAACAGCCCTTATCAGGGGGTCCGGTACCCCATACTCTCGGAGCACCCCTCACAGGATTCCCTGAGAGACACAGTCGGACTCCTTTTCCAAGTCCACAAAACACATGCAGACTGGTTTAGCAAACTCCCATGAACCCTTCAGGACCTTGCCAAGGGTGTAGAGCTGGTCCAGTGTTCCGCGACTAGAACGAAAACCACACTGTTCCTCCTGAATCCGAGGTTCGACTATCTGACGGACCCTCCTCTCCAGGACCCCCGAATAGACTTTTCCAGGGAGGCTGAGGAGTGTGATCCCTCTGTAGTTGGAACACACCCTCTGGTCCCCTTTCTTAAAGAGGGGGACCACCACCCAGGTCTGCCAATCCAGAGGCACTGTCCCTGATGTCCATTAAATGTTGCAGAGGCGTGTCAACCAAGACAGTCCTACAACATCCAGAACCTTAAAGAACTCCGGGCGTATCTCATCCACCCCCGGGGCCCTGCCACCAAGGAGTTTTTTGACCACCACAGTGACCTCAGTCCCAGAGATGGGAGAGCCCACCTCCGAGTCCCCAGGCTCTGCTTCCTCGTTGGAAGGCATGTTAGTGGGATTGAGGAGGTCTTTGAAGTATTCCCCCCACTGACCCACAACGTCACGAGTTGAGGTCAGCAGTGTACCATCCCCACCATATACAGTGTTGACACTGCACTGCTTCCCCCTCGCTGGAGGGTGGACCAGAATCCCCTCGAAGCCATCCGGAAGTCGTTCTCCATGGTCTCCCCAAACTCCTCCCACGCCCGAGTTTTTGCCTCAGCAACCACCGAAGCCACATTCCATTTGGCCTACTGGTACCTATTAGCTGCCTCCAGAGTCCCACAGGATAAAAGGGTCCTGTAGGACTCTTTCTTCAGCTTGACGGCATCCCTCACTGCCGGTGTCCACCAACGGGTTCGGGGATTGCCGCCACGACAGGCACCGAACACCTTACAGCCACAGCTCCAGTCAGCCACTTCAACAATACAGGCATCTCGGGACGTGGTCGAAGTTCTGCCGGAGCTGGGAGTTGAAGCTACCTTTGCCAGATGTTCCCAGCAGACCCTCACAATACGTTTCAGCCTACCAGGCCTGACCGGCATCCTCCCCCACCATCGAAGCCAACTCACCACCAGGTGGTGATCAGTTGACAGCTCCGCCCCTCTCTTCACCCGAGTATCCAAGACATGTGGCCGCAAGTTTGACGACATGACCTCAAAGTCGATCATCAAACTGAGGCCTAGGGTGTCCCGGTGCCAGGTGCACCAAATATTTTTATTTAAAATATTTTTATTTCTGTAATAACAAGTGCTCACTGATAAAAAAAGAAAAAAATTACAGCAAAAAATAAAAAAAAACCTTTTCAAATAATATACTGTAGATAACAATTGAAGGGCTCCAAACACCCACTGCTTTGCTCTAATTGTCTCTCCTTCCAGAACAGTCTAATCGTTCTATAAAAACACAAGCCTTATGCAAGGACTTTAAGGTGAAAAACCTCTAAAGGCAAAAATAATACAAAATAGAATACATTTGTCAAAATTCTGCAAAGCACCACAAAATTGTTTCCACACCTCCACCATACCAGTGCTGAAGAAGTCATCAGTGACATGCCTGAATGACTACCGATCAGTTGCACTCACGCCAATCATAATGAAGTGCTTCGAAAGGTTAGTCATGTCACACATAAAGACTAATCTCCCTGCCTCCCTTGACCCACTTCAGTTTGCATACCGCTCAAACAGGTCAACTGAGGATGCCATATGCTCTGCCCTTCACCTCTCACTCTCGAAAAAGACACATATGTCAGGATGCTATTCATAGACTTTAGTTCTGCCTTCAACACAATCATCCCTCAAAAGCTGGTTATAAAACTGAGCAGGTTGGGCCTGAACGCCACCCTCTGTAATTGGATCCTGGACTTCTCGACAGAGAGGCCCCAGTCAGTTCGGATGGGCTGCAACACCAACCGCATCATCAAGTTTGCGGATGATATGATGGTGCTGGGACTGATAAGCAGGGATGATGAAATAGCATACAGAGATTAGGTGGAATCACTGTCTGCATGGTGTGAAGACAACAATCTATCTCTCAATGTTGAGAAGACAAAAGATATAATTGTGGACTTCAGAAAATCACATCCTGCCCACATCCCACATAGCATCAATGGTTTAGATGTGGAGACTGTTAGGAGTACCAAGTTCCTCGTGTGCACATAACTGAGGAACTAATGTGGACACATAACACCTCATCACTAATCAAGAAAGCCCAGCAGAGACTACACTTCCTGAGGCGGCTGAAGTGAGCAAGTCTTCCCCCTTCCATCCTAACCATGTTCTACAGAGGCACCATTGAGAGTGTTCTAACCAGCTGCATTACTGTCTGGTATGGCAACTGCAACATATCTGACCGCAAGCGCCTGCAAAGGATAGTGAAGACAGCAGAGAACATTATTAGGGTGCCTCTCCCTTCACTACAGGAAATATTTTACAAACGCAGTGTCCGCAAGGCCTGCAGCATTGTTCAGGAACCCTTACACCCCTCACATGGACTTTTCACACTTCTGCCATCCAAGAGAAGATACTGCAGTATCAAGCCAGATTTGCCAGGCTGCAGAAGAGTTTTACCCCCAAGCGGTCAGACTCCTTAACTCCATGATGCCCCCTGGGATCTTCCACACTGCTTCAACCACCTATAAAAACAGAACTTTTATACATGCAAGCCACTTTCCTGCAGACTAGTGTGCATGTAGAAAAAGAACTGAAAATCTCATACTGACCTTTAAGTATTTTGACACTCTTGATATCCTTCTGCTGTGAAACATTCTGACCTGTCATTGTTTACACATGTCTTAAACAACTATTACCATACAATGATAATTTCTGTATTATCTACTGTATATCTATTACTTATTATTTACAGTATTTATTATATTACATATCTATTGACTATATTTATGTATCTAGATTGCAATTACCATACATTGCATCAGTGTTCATATTGCTAACTACACGTCAATATTGCTGCTACTTCTTTGTCTTGTCTTTGCACAATGTCTTGTTTGTGTTTTAATTTTAAATTATAATTCTATTTTTAATTTATTACTTGCACGTCATGTAACACTGTGGACCCTGAGCTTCGAGATTTCGTCTATCTGTATACTTGTATATGGTTGAGATGACAATAAAGTTCACTGATTTTAACTTTGACTTGATTGAGGTTTTACTAAACACCGCATTTATTACAATATGGCACCTGCATCTGACTGCACTTAAAAGGCACAGCAGCAAATGCAATTATCCATTCATTCATCCATCCATTTTCAAAGCCACCTAATCTCAATTTAGGGTCACCGGGAGCAGCGGACTAACAGCACTGGACATATAGAAGAAAAAAGCCTGGACAGGCTGCACAGACACATACATGCATACACACCTACGCTCAACTTACTCATAAAAAGCCATTTAGATCCAACAATTATCCTAAAATGTGTGTCTTTGGGGTGTGGGAGGGAAATGAGACAAAAACCCCAACTGAGAGGAACAAAGTAAAAAAAAAAAACTACAACAAACAGCAAGAAGACTCCCTAGTGACAATAATCAGGCCAAGCACCCGGCCTCTCCTAATAATTAATTAGATGTAATTTACAATAAATAGTGCATCAATAGGTACAATATCTGACTAGGTGTATTAATGATTTGTATATGTCATGTAATTTCTTCCTTAATTAATTCTCATTTGTATTTTTATTGCAGCAGAGAGAAACAATTTTGAGGAACAATTGTAATATGCTAGATATACAGGATATGGTAAACAAAATAACCAGAACTGGACTGGAGCAATTATTCATACAAACTCTGAATGCAGCAACAGACAGTGCCCCCTAATAAGATGTAGCATCTTGACGTTTCTGCACTTGACTCCAACAGGACCTCCAAATGACTTTTGAGTGTTTGTCCTGAAAAGATGCAAGTTACTCTGATTGTTCTACACAGAAATGCCACACATTCTAAAAAGCTGACTTGTGACATGTGAACTGTCAGTCTCAAAGGTCAGTAATAAGAAATGTGTAAGTGGCAATTCAGTCTTAGGAATTTTTTTATTCTTGGGAAATTTAGCAACACACCTTTCTGTAGTAGAATGTTCCCACAGCCTTTCAAGAATATCTCTAAATATCCGAGAGAGACTCCTAACAATGCTGAAAATGACAGATATAAAGCCGTCTAATGAAGAGTTCCAAGACATACAACACCACTGAGTGTGCTGCCTTAGAAAACTAACCATACGGCAAAGAAATATATTCTTTATTGTTAAGTAATCTGTAAAGTGTCAGTCTTCATCAACCATGTACCATTCCTAAGACATTCACAACATCACGTGAGCAACTTTGTAAGGTGAACCATGTTCTAAAGGCCATCCTCAAGAGCTGCAAAACATTCCATTTGACTCTTCCTTTGAATCACGCAGTAACACAGGAAGAGACAGCAACTTCTTGGAGCAGCAGCAACCTTGAGAGGCTCAGAAACCATAGTAAAGGTTTTCAAAAGTTATCACTTTGGGATAAATTTGTATCTAACACTGACCACTGCACATAAACTAACAGTGCAGAGGAATGGGATTCACTATATTATGTGTCAAAAGACCAGTGCAATAATTTGTCAAAGTTACAAATTGCAGCCTCCTGACATATCAACCAAAACTGATGTGAACACAAAGGTTTTCAAATTACATTTTGATTCCTTGCCAGTGTCTCCTTTATTCTCTGCACAGACAATTCTACAGAAAATGCAAGAAGGGAAACAAAATGAAAGAACTCCATTTTCAGTACCAGTCTGTATGCACTGTCCAATGCCAGCTACATGCTTACCTAAATCCATGTCCTCTGCTTGTGGCCTTTGGGAGTAGGGGATCCCCTTGTAAACAGCATCCAAGAGCTTGTCTTTGACCTGAGTCACCGTATCGCAGTTGAGAACTTTCACTGGGATCTCTGTGCCGACCTCCCCATCCGGCGCAATGCAGTTCAGGGTCTGAATCAAATATACTAGAATCAGTTTGGATCACAGAGACATGTCACTCAATCATTTACCCTGATAAAAGTGTGTCTGAAAGCCCCCTGGTAGCTTTCATGGCTGGTTTGTCATGGCGGAGACTCACCTTCCAAAGATGTAGTGCACACTAAAATATGCTTATAGTCTCAGAACATAATTGGGTGTCTGTAAACCATGTTGGCACAGGACTTAACGAAAAGCAGCCAAAAGTCCTTTCTGGGTCCTTGAAGATATTCAGTATCACCATGCTGAATGTTACTAAAATTTGAGATAGGGGATTGGACTCATGGACGGCACAGTGGCGCAGTGGGTAGCGCTACTACTGCCTCACAGTAAGGAGACCCGGGTTCGCTTCCCGGGTCCTCCCTGCATGGAATTTGCATGTTCTGCGTGGGTTTCCTCACACAGTCCAAAGACATGCAGGTTAGGTGGATTGGCGATTCTAAATTGGCCCTAGTGTGTGGGTGTGTTTGTGTGTGTCCTGAGGTTGGTTGGCACCCTGCCCGGGATTGGTTCCTGTGTTGGCTGGGATTGGCTCCAGCAGACCCCCGTGACCCTGTGTTCGGATTCAGTGAGTTGGAAAATGGATGGATTGGACTCATTCGAACTTTTCTTTTTAAAAGTTAACAGAACAAACAAATTGAGACGTCAGAGAAGACAGAAGCCAGCTGGCCTAGTCACCAGCTCTTTAGAAATGACAGGCGTTTCACTAAAATACATTATATGTTAAAAGAAAGTGCACACTGACGGAAAAAAAAAAAAAATCACGCAGTGCTATTTTTAGGAAAGATGTTAGCTGCTTTTTAGGGGTTGCCAAGGAAACATACAGATTAATTATTTTTTTTCTCTGGAATTGAAATAAAGCCTCAGATCAATGTTCTCTATAAACCTTCAGAGCGCTCTGTAACCTTTTGAGACATTTGACTGGACTATGGAAGGCTTTCTTATTTCAGGGGTTGGAGGCAATTGAGGGTGTGCTGGTCAAGCTTGTGATATTCTGAGAACACTACAGTTTTTCATTCATTTCTATTCTGAATTTACTTATTTCAAAATAGAGTTACAGGGAGCTGGAGCCTATCTTGGGAATGCACCAGTTCACTGCAGAGTACAACACGCACACATCCATACCAACTCACATAAGTTAAGAGACAGCAATCCAACCAAACTGCAGGTCTGAGGGATGTGGCATTGAATCCATTTAAGTGTGGAAAAATGAGAAAAATCCATACAAAAAATGATTAGGATGGTATTTAAACCTTAGTACTTGGAGCTATCAGAGAGCGGTACTAACCAATGTGGCAGGTGTGCTACAAGTGACTCCTGAATTGAAGTGCATGTACATGAGATGTCACACAAGAGTCCAATATACTTAAAGAATGCAACATGCAGCTGCTTGGAGGCTGCATGATCTCAAGATGTGAAGACTCCAGCTACCTTTAATAAGGACGTGTCTGCATCAGTTTGTAGCAGTGCTACATGAAATGCTACAATTGTTTATTCTGTGAGTTAAGTGTTGTGTTTGCGACCTTTTTCCACGTCCAAAAAAACAAATCGTTTATCTGGAAAACATGATCCTTCAGCTTTTACAAATTTGTCAATTAGTGCAGCATTTACCCTTTGTTAGATGGAATTTCCTGTTGTTCATACTTTCCAGTTCCATCTTGTGCTTAATACTGTGTGTGACTTGTTATATTTTTGATTTGTAAATCATTGTGCATGTGGCACAGTGGTTAAGGCTTTGGACTTCAAATCCTGAGGCTGTGGGTTCTAAACACTGACACTGTGTGACCCTGAGCAAGTTACTCCACCCACATGTGCTTCAATTGGAAAAAGAAAATGAAATGTAAACAATTGTATCTCAAATGTCTAAAGTTGCTTTGGATAAAGGTGTCAGCCAAATAAATGAATGTAAATATATATGTATATCAGTGACATCAAGTATGGTCTGCCATTCTGGCCATTACTCGGTCGGGAGGCCAGTATAATGGAGCGACAGAGGGAGACAATCTGCATTGGTAATTGGCTCTGTGATACAAAAGGTGGTAGTCTTTCTGGGCTATGGTGCCGGCATAGATACCAACTGGGCTGGCAGGGAACTGCAGTCCCATGAGATAGCCTTGCTGGGTTCCAAGGGTCCTGTCAAGGGGAGCTGCAGGAACAGAGCGTCCTTACTTTAAGGAACTTCCTCCTAAACAGAAAGTGATGCCGATGTGCAGCACTATAAGACCATAAATATGCCTGGTTCTGGCATAAATAGGGTCCAATGCCTCACTCAGGGAGTCAGAGTCGGGAGGTGGAGAACAAAGTTCACCTGGAGTAGTGGGAGGAAAGGAATAAACAGTGCGAGAGAACAGAAGAAAATTGTATTTGGGTGCATCTGTAAGCTTTACAAAGTCGTCTTTGGTGAACGTATTTGCTAAAATAAATGGACTGTATTATCTGAACCTGGGATTTGTGTTTGTGCTGGTGTGTTTAAGGGCTTGGGGCTCAGTGGTGCCCCTACTGGTCACATTACATATGACTGCATATATAGAACAAGAAAGGACATTGGTCTATTATTTTTCTTGTTATTGTTATAGGCATTGTGTATATACTACAGCACTGAGTGTGTAAGTTAGAATAAGATAGATAGATAGATAGATAGATAGATAGATAGATAGATAGATAGATAGATAGATAGATAGATAGATAGATAGATAGATAGATAGATAGATAGATAGATAGATAGATAGATAGATAAGTTCTTATGATCCTGCTTAGCTAAAGATGTGTGAATGAGGTTTATAGCGGCTGACCAGGGTCCTGGAAGTTGAGTGTTTTCTAAAATAACAGCTTGGAAAGGTGGGTTAGAAAGACTGTTGTACCTTATGGCAGATACCTGTATGCTACTGGTAAAGACTGTTTTCTAGAGGCCTGTAGGAAGGCACAAGTCCTATGAGTGAAAGTAGTGGGCTGTGCTTGCTGTTGTGTGTGTGGGTGGATGCTTTTTTCTTAACACTTGGAGGTATATGGATATGTACTCCACAAACCTGCAGTGCCCTAGAGCTTACCTCTAAATCAAGAACACTTAGCCATGACTAGCTGCATTGTTTATGTGGCTGACTTGCATCCACAGAGAGGCTCACCAGCTGCTTGTAGTCAATCTGCTGCCGGATAAGCTTGTCCTCGCTCAGAGAATATCTCGCCTCCCCAGTGATGGCATCTATTGGGCCTTTCTCCATCTGCTGCTTGATGGCACAGTATAGCATGAAGAGCGGCTCCCCAGCACACTCCTGAAATGAAGACACAAGAGACTTTTTGCTAGGGTTTTAAGAAAAAGAGAACTGTAAAAAAAAAAGAAACACCAATTCTTCCAGCAAACATTACACAGAAATACTACTGCTGGCATTTATTACATTGAACTACAAAGTTTCATCATGTTAAAACAGGTTTGCCAATATTTATTTAGCCAATGTTTTTGTTAATAATAATTAAGACATGCCATGTACATTGAGCAATTATTTCTATAGTAGAGCACCTGCAAATTGAATGAGCCATTAAGGAGCACATCATGAGGTGGGGTAACAGTGGAACCTGGAAACCTTTTACTGGCAGCTTAGTACCTTAACAACAGGGCCCCATTGCCTGCACTGGCTGCATACACACATTGATAATTACATGCAAGTAAGACCTTCACTGTACTCTGTACAGACAATAATTTTCCACCTTAATAAAAGGACTGTGTGTCTATGCATCTGTGTGTCTGTTCTGTTGCTATGTCTCTGTCATTACAGCAGATGGTGTATCGCAAACATTAAAACTGATTTTATGAATCCCATGTCAAATGGCATATGACAGGGACATATTGCATTTGGTACTCCAACAGTTGGCTCATAACTAACATTGACACTGCTTTTATGTATTATGGCCTGCATGAAGGACACATGCTCAACCAAAGCACAGATTTTTATTTAGCTGTGTGAAACTCTTCCAAAACGTTTCTCGCCTAAACAGCACAGTACACAGCACGAAGCACAAATAAAGCAGCACACAGCACTTCTTTTCTTTGCATTCTGTTCTCTCTTTCCACCTCCACTCCTACTCCAGCAAGGTTTATCCCTCTTCCTCCCAACTCTGGCTCCTTGAATGAAGTGAGGTGGTCCCTTTTATGCTGCACCCAGGAGAACTTCAGGTGGCCTATCATCATGATCCAGAAGTACTCCTGGGTGTGGTGGAAGCCTGACGTAGCAGGGCTCCACACCTCCTGCAGTACAAAATGGCAGCAACCACAGAACCCAACAAGGCTGTGCCAAATTCTAACTTCCATGAAGCCCTGTGGGAACCTGAGGCACCACTGCAACCCAGGAAAGTTGCCATTTAGCGCTCCAAGGGACATAGTGCCCTGTGCATGCCCTCTCCCCCCGGTTATTCCACTAATGAGGTGTCCTGGCCAGGAAAGGACCCTGGCCCTCCGCCACAGTATCGTATATCAAACAGCATATAACAGAGACATATGCATTATATTTGTTTGTCCAGCAGATGGCACGTTACAAACATTAGTGGTAATAAATGCATTGCTTTTGTCATTCCCACTGATGGTGCATCACAAACATTAACACTGCTTTTATGAATCCCATACCAAATGGCATAAAACAGAGACATATGCATTGCATCTGTCATTCCAACAGATGGTGTATCACAAACATTTGCAGTAGTGCATATTATTATTACAAATGTTTGTTGTGTGCCATCTGTTGGAATGACAAATACAGGGTATTGTATTACCACATGCATTACAAAATACTGTACAATGTAATAGATGGTGCACTGCAAATGTTAACTCTGAGGTCTATATTGATTACTTAGATTTCAATCCATGTTAGACAGGTAGCACAGCTAGTTACCCTATAATCCTAAAACCATATAGGCAGAGAGCTGTTAACAGAACAACTCAATGATTCCAACAGAAAGGTCTAGTGCGTGGAGGCGATTAGTTAGTAATGAGGTTGAATTTCCTGAAGTCCATAAAATGGAACATGCACATATACACATTGAACGATAGGCTTAGCGTATCTAGAAGGTTTACACTATAGTGTGATTAGAATTAAATGTTATTGAATTAGAAAAGATTAATTTATATCATCACTTGATCTGTATCAATTCTGAGAAAGCCTGACGTGAACTTTTCTATTTCCCTATCAGATTCACAAATTGTCAAGAGCCCTGTTTTCACTCTTTGGAGGCACAAAATCATCTTTTTTGATCTTGTTTTACACAGAAAAAATGTTAAATTAACATGGTGACTTCACATGTGCATCCAAAGTGTAGCCACAAAGTAACATTTTTGGGAGTTTGTGGTGGAAGGTTGTGTGTTATGTCAAGGCGTCATCTCGGATCAGAATTATCTTTATTTTTGTTACCTAGAAGGAAGGAATTCTAAAGAACATGAAAATTCAACTAGAAATTAAACAAAGTTTAACTCTCTCTGCAAAGAAATAGAGGTATAGAGCTCACCTTCAGGAAGCGGTGAAGCAAGAAGGTGAACCAGTTTGTCAACATCTTCTCGGCAACAGACTCCGTCCTGAAAGAAATGGCAAATAGATTTGAAGGTGAAATTTACTTTTCAGGTTTCATTTCTTTCTGCTTCCATTTGAGTAAGCTAGTGGTGCCCTTGGCAGGATTTGAAGCTATAGCAAGCTTTGAAAAATTCTTGCTTTACATTTTTGTACACAGTTGAAGTTAAATTGGCAAAAAAATGAACTAGATAAGAATAGAGGAGCAAGCAAAAAAATATGCTGGATGTAGTGTTTGTGTTTTGCAAAAAGCTAACTCAATGCAGACACAGTTCTCTGGATTCTACAAATCCACACATAGAAAGTATGATGCGTCCGGGTCTGACACAGAGAGAAAGTCATGCCATAAGCCCCTAACAGTGGTGCAAATCTCAATCCATACCTGCGCAACAGCAGCTTCGGATGGTTGCGGTTCTCCAGGTTCTTCTCGATGAGGTCAGCCAACAACTGTTTGAGCACCACAGTGGCATACTCCATGCGGCCTTGTAGTGCTGCCATAAGGAGGGAGGCCACATTACCGCGGTCTCTCATGGAAAAGGAACGCTGAGCCTCCAGGGTGTGGATGAAGATAAGCAAGAAGATCTTGTTATTGAGGAGTTGGCTGAACAGACGCAGGGCCTTTTCAACATTTGCTGGGGACTGACATGAAAAAAAATGCAAACAAGATTCACAATAGACAAAGCCTGTGACCATCAATAGGTCGACATCTGCAATCTGCTAAACCCTATTTGCTTCTCTGCAGGCACTGTGATACAGCTTTCACCTTTCTAGCTAGTAAGAAGTCAGTTTTTTGACTTGAATATGCAGTAGATGGTGCCTTGTAACAATAGAAGCTAATTGAAATGGACTTTTTAAATTGATGACTGCAGATTTGGAACAATGAGCTCTGTACTGCAGTGGCAGTGAATTCTGTTGTTTTCCTTTAAATTCTGTCTGAATTTAATATACTATCTCTCCATATCAGTTTATGAAATCTAAATAGAAATATGTGAAACGTGACTACTAGCTGGCAAGAGCACTCTTGAAAGCAGGGCACTTCAAACTAAGAATTAAATAGAAGGTGCTGAGGTTGGCAGACTAAGACTGTGAAAGAAAAAAAAGTCAGATTATAAAACAGTGGTGTCAGAGCCTAAAAACTGTAGGCTTACATCAAAATCTTTAAGAATCGGATGTTCTTCGATGCCAGGAAACATGACTCTCATGGTGTAGGTACGATACTCAAGGAAGGGGATTTTGACACCATCCATATCATTGGTCAGCTCCTGAATATCTGTCTGCAGTTCTGCAAAAGCTGAGAAAGACATAATTGAAAAGAGAAATTGAGACCCCAAAAATTTCCTAGTGCCCACTTGTCTGATGCATTACTGGACATCTTCCACCTCTTTAGACTGTCATCTCAAAGTCAAGAACCGCTAACTTGAGATTTGAAAGTTTACTTTTACTTATAAGCAGATGACTTATTGCTATTGCCCCACAGCTCCAACAATCTGGGTTTGAGTCTCAGCATAGCCACTAACTGGAATGGGATATCTTTGGCTACTACAATATCCTTCAATATTCTAAGCATCTGCAAGTGATGCAGACTGGCAATTCTTTATTGGCCTGGCATGAGCTTGCCCTGTAATGGACTGACATACCATTCATTTGTTTCTGCCTTCTGTCCAATGCTAATCAGAAAACGCTGAAGCCACCCTACTGACCCTACAATGGAAAACACAGGTTTAAACATGAATGGGTATCCTGTGTTAGTATTAGGAAATGTGAACAAAAGAAACGTATCTTTCTCTTGTTCATTCAAAAAGCATTGAGTTGTTTTAGAGAAAAATCATCTATTAAGGCAACTTTAAACATTTTATATCTCCCTTTTACATGCATAGCTAGTATGCTACCAAGCACACACACTCACAGTCTTACAAACAGATGGATTTAACACAGCAAGATAAGGTGCCAAGTGTCCAAATTCAGGACCAGATCTTCAGAATGGAACATGAGCATCTCCATGTTTTGCTCCAAAACACCAGCATAACAAGCTATGTTTTTCCAAACCTATGTCATTTGTTATGGATAACTGTACTCTCTTGATTCAATAGGGAACCACAAAGAGATGGACTCCTGTCAAACAACAGTGGAGAGGAATGCAGAAGGCATACAGGCAGAAGAGCCATACACCAGGACAACATGGAAGGGGCCTAAAAGAACATTTATTGAAAGCAGAAGAAAAAAGATGATCGCTGGAGACACTAATATGAAATTGATGTTCCAATATTTGAAAATCAGTCCTCAAATAATTCAAATAAATTATCTTTGAAGATATTGTTTTCTTAAATGCCATTGCTATAAAAGAGGCGCAGTGTTAGCATAAAGCCCATTAAGGATCTTATTCTCTCCTTATAATACAGCACTTCTGAAGGGAGGAAATGGTTTTGACATTTGTGAAGCCAAGAACTACCTATTAGGAATGCAGTAGCTGTACTTCAAGAGACGGAATGCACATGAAATGACTAAAATGTGACAATGCTGCTGTGCAGCTTAATGCTTAGCTCCTTTCTGGGTGCCTTCAATGGCTGCTTTAGTTCTGTGACTCAGTACAAAGCAATTGTGCCTGTGATACAATGTTACTGAAGCAGCAACTAAAGAAAGTAGAAGCTGCTTCCCTTTAAATTAAATGATTATTTAGCTGTAAATGCTACAGTAAACAACCATTAAGCAATCTCATGGTTTACACTTTCTCTCAAAGGAACGCAAGGCTATCACAGGGTGAAGTAAATTTAAATATACTGTATATGTTGGCTTGTCATTGTGTGTAGAACCAGTACCTTCACCAGAGGCTCTGAATGATGTCTACAGCCAAGGAAAGGAAAGAAAAGGGATGCCTCAGTATATTGTGTGAACAGGATCAGCTCTACGGGAGTTACAGGAATACCCCTCCTCCATAAGGAAGTGGAAGTCATCTTATCCTCCGTGACTCATGGATGTAACGCATTCCAGTTACTCATGGCTCTCACTATTAATAAACTGTTGGACAGCATAACTTTAATGATGTAATCGCAGTTGGTGACTGAGGCATAGTCTATCTGATCACTTCAGACATAACCTGCTGTTTATCTTATTTTTATTGCCTTTATAAAGTGAGACACTTGTCCTTTTGCTCCGTCAACAGAGCAGAAGGTGAATTGTAGGGAACTGTTCATGGATCACGTTTCAGACCACAGAGCACGGTTTGAAATAATCCACATGATGTTTTCCAACAGTGACTTAACTTTCAGGTGGAGACTTACTTAAAGGGGGCTTACATACACAAGAGTGTGAGACAGTCCTACATGACTGTGAGATTGGCAGTGGGACCAATAGCCAAGCACTTGCTTTGATTAAATCTTTGCAATGCTAGGTTAGTGTCCTAAAAAAGAAGCTGTACTAGGATGAAGAAATGGAAGTATTACTATATAAAAGAAAAAGTATGACAACAGCCAAAAAAAAAAAACAAAAAACAACAAGACTAGGCAGTAAAATAAATAAAGGGAAAATGACCTGAAAGAGCTCCAAGGAGGAGTTCTGTCTACCTTAAGAGAGCAATTCTAGAGGCTGTAAGGCATATAAAACAAAATATGAGAATGAAAATGCCATAGTCTAAATAGCTATTTTCAATGTGATGAGAAAAGTAACTATAGAGAGTGTACAAGCCATTTGGAAATTAGAGATCACAATTTATTAGAAGGATTAAAGAAGCTAAATAATAAAAAGTCACAGTGGCAATAGTTATTCTGCCATCATCAAAGCAGTTAGTTATTTCACATATAAGCCCTTAATACCTATTACAATGACTGAAGGCATACTTAAAATTGTACCTCTATAAAGCATCAAAATGTAAGCACTCTGATCCTTAGAATTACAGGCTAGTTAGTTTAGAAATAGCAAAATGTTTGGTAGCATTAAAGTTAATTACTGCCTACATTAACCTGCAACCCTCTTTTAACAAATTACACCAAGAGTACAACTCTATTTTCTCCATTTGGGCAGTGCTCCTCCATTTATCGCTGTAGATACTCCCAATCAGCAGTTCTTTTATAATGGGCACAGGCATATAACTAATTACAGAGTGCAGTAGACAGTGATTTAACAATGATTCCGATTAGCCATTGATCAGTCCAAATGTACCTCTTGAAATAGTGTTTGACCTAAAACAATGTGCTTTCATCAAGAAAAACAGTCAAATAATAATTATTCAAAAATAAATTAGTAATTCCAGTATCATGTTATTTTCAGAAGAAGAGTTTTGAGTTGCACAATGCAAAAAAATCAACAAATTAATCAAGGTGCCACTAAACAATCCTGAGGGATGGCAGATATCTATATATATAATTCACTAAGGCAAGACAACCATGGAAAGCACGCCGGAAGGGGCGTGGATTCACTAAGCCGCCGACAAGTGAGATGCCCATGGCGCACGCAGGAAGGAGCCACGCCCACCAACTCTAAGATCATTGGATACGACAACAACTCACAGAACCAGGCTCACCAACTTGGAAGCGACGACACAGGAAGAACGGCGTCATTTAATGTTCGTCTGTCGTACAGTCCACATGCAGCTCTAAGCCACGTTGACTGTTCATAGAGGCATGTTTCTCGTGGAAGTGAATCGCTATATGCAGCGTGTAAAACAGTTTGCAAGGGGTATCCCATGTGATCCTTAAAGCAATCCTTTAAAACTGAGGTTAAAACACAATGAAGAAAGCAGTCTTTAAAAACCAATAAGCCCTGTGCCTCTGTTTCATTACCGTCTCACCTGCTTCACCAATGCAGGCCCTGCAACAGTCGAGACGGTCTCTCAGCAGCTGACCTTCTCTGTGCCTGACTGGTTCACACAGAGGCACCACATGACGTGGCAGGACTATCTAAGAGGAGGCATGTTTGTCACGGATGTAAATCGCTGTATGCGGCGTGTAAAACAGTTTGTTTGTCGCGGATGTGAATTGTTGTATGCAGCATGTAAAACAGCTTCCGAGGGGTTTCCCATGGTCTTAGACTCAGTGGCCGGGTCTCTGTCAGTTGTTCTTGCGACCGGGCACATGACCAGGCAGTGTGTATGCTTCGAGTGCAAGGGTGGACGCGACAGGACCATCTAAGAAAAATCATGTTGCGGCTGTGAATCGCTGTATGTAGTGTGTAAAACAGTTTATTTGTCGCAGATGTGAATAGCTGTATGCGGCGTGTAGAGCAGTTTGCGAGGGGTATCCCATAGTCTTACAGTTGGTGGGCGAGTCTCTGTTAGTTGCTCTTGCGAGCGGGCACATGACCAGGCAGTGTATGTGCTTCGAGAGCGTGGGTGGACGCGACAGCACCATCTAAGAAGATTCATATTTGTCGCGGATGTAAATCACTGTATGCAGCGTGTAAAACAATTTGTCGCGAATGTGAATCGCTGTATGCAGCGTGTAAAACGCTGTATTGTATGTTGCCCTCTTCAGAGTTGCATATTTTCATTCACCTACAGTCGTAAACACAATGAAGTGAGCAGTCTTTAAAAACTGAGTTTTCGGTTACAACGCACGATCGCGTGCACCATAGCAAACTGTTTTACACGCTACATACAGCAATTTGCATCCACAACAAACATGCGTCTTCTTAGATGCTCCTGCACTTTGTACACACCCCTCTCCCACCTCGCTGCTACCGTGGTCGGGTGTCTTGGTGGATTATATATAGAAAGGCAGCCAAAACCGCACAGAGCAATGAAGTCTATGTGAGTCACAGCTGCATCTGGACTGTACAAAGATAACAACGACTCGAGTGACGAGTTGGAGGTGGGCACATGAGCAGGCAGTGCATACTGGACGAGAAATCAGCAGACTAGCATGACGGAGGGAGCAAGTGGACATCCTTCTCCTCTCCTCTCGTTCCACCCTCCGCACCTGAGCTCCGCATGGACGATTGTGTGTTGGTTCGTTCCGTGTATTGTTATAATGTTGCTTTTCTTGCTGATTTATTACATTTCCGATTTTTCAAATGTTAATTTTCTCCCTGTGCTTAAAAATCATTAAAAAACTGGCCTGATTATGCGGCGTATGGTACACCGCGGGTTGGCTAGTTTAAAAGATAACTGAAAAGACAAAATATCAATGTGTACATTCTGTGAATTATGGGGAAAGTTCAGTAAGAAACTTTTAAATTCATTTGAGTAATGCTGTTGGGTTCTGCTTGTAGGCCAGCTTACACCAACTTTCTAAACTGCTCCTTAACAAAATCACTGCATTTATGTTTTAATGATTACACAGTCATAAATTACAAAAAAATATATTTTCTTGGAGACATTTTCATTAATCATTGTTCCAAAAGAAAAGAATGAGAAGATCTGACATGAGTTTTATAAAAGCCAGTGGAGGGGGACTTTATAATTAGTTGCAGAGTACCCACCAAAATATCAGTTTTTGTTCAGAAATCACAAACCTAAAACACTACCATCTCACAAAGTGTGTTGGACACCTGAATGACACATCTGAAAACCTCTTGTTTGGGGAAAAAAAAAATCAAGTGGCTAACAGTAGAACAATTCAGAATCTGTAAAATCTGCACCGATGAAATTTAAGCATTAAGCCATACAATTAGAGCTCTTCACATTTTCCTTTATCACCTCATTTTTTTCAACCCCATCTTTCTTCACGTGCATTTGCTTTAAAATATTATACGAAGAAAAATGCTCTTAATAATTTAACACAATTTTTTTCAAATCAACACCTAGTCAATAGAAAGTATATCATGCAGGCATTTCATCTGCTGTCACATAGTTTAACACATCTGAGCCCGACACATGATGCTGCTATGTGTCAACGAAGTTCAGCATTACTGAAAATGTTTTCATACATCAATCTGACTAACTGAGCAACCGTGGTGCCTGAAATAACAGAGATGACAGCTACAACTGAATGATCATTAAACACATCACTTGAAATTAAGATTCTTCAGCATGTTGGCCTAAATGAACTGTCCTTGGATGGACCTTCTGAATGTCACCAGGAAGTCAGAAAAAAAATTCTCTCCCTAGTTGTGAATGACTAACAAAGCTAAAATAAGAATAAGCAATGTGGTGTGAAGTCTGAAGGTGGCATATGATACAAACGGTAAGGAGTATTGCAACATTAAGACATGTTAAAGTATGGTCTCATTTGCATGAACAACTTTAAAGAAATAGGAAACACAGCTTGTAGGGAATGCTACATTAGTTGACTTCCCGTTCTTGAATGTGCGTAATCCCGATCAGGATTACAGATGACCAGGGCCTTTCTTAGCACAGCAGGGTATAATACTCAGTCCAATTTAGCATTGTTATGTGACAGAAAAAAGTAAATTACTAACAGAAAACCCCTAAAAAGAAACAGGGAATAGATGCAGGTTCCACACAGAGACTAAGGTGTATTGCCTGCTTTTTAGCAAGATCTCTACAGAATAGTGTCCTCACCTTCCTTACACTCCAGAGCTACCCGTGACTCCAGGTTGTCCATTTGGAGCTGCAGTCTCTTAAGAGTACGGTCAGCATCTCTTGTCTTGCGCTTATATGCAATGAGTACAGCTATGATGGCAATCAGCAGGATTCCACCTCCAGCACCAATGCCAATGATGGCGGGCAGTGTGAGAGCACTGTCGGAGTAGATGTGCAGTATCCCTGGAGAAAAATCTAGTCCTCCTACTTGGATCTAGAGAAGAAACAATCATCATTAATAGACTAAAAGAGCAGAATATATACTCAGACAGTGAGTTTTTAGAGATCACCCTAGGGCAGAATGGCAAAAGAAGGAAAACGACAGGGGGCTGAGCAGGTTTTCACTCTGTAGTATTATGTGCAATTTTGGTCACCACACTTGAAGAAAGATATAGCAGCACTTGAAACTGCCGTACTCTTCCAGACTCAGCGAAAGAAACCTGTTTAATCTCAAACAGAAGAGATTATATGGGGACCTCATCCAGGCTCTCAAAATCCTCAAAGACATTGTTAAAATAGATCTAGCAGAATTCTTTCAACTTAGCGTGAATCACGTACTAGAGGACACCAATGGAAAATAAGAGCTAGTACATTTAGTGCAGAAGCTAGAAAACACTTCTTTATGCAAAGAGCTGTGGGAATCCAGAACAAGCTATTGAGCCATGTAGTTGAAGCAGAAATCTTGATAACCTTTAAGAATTATATGGATAAGATATTGGGACAGGTTAACTATTAACTGAACAAACGAGCCTGCTGGACTGAATTATTTCCATTCATTTGTCAAATATCTTAAGCTGTTATGTTTCTTATGCTCATTAGGCACTTATAATGTACTGTAACACTCTTATTTTAAGGGTTTATGTGTAATTCTAAACTTGGCAGTAGAAGGTGCAGAAAAGCTTAAGATGCCTGGTTATACAATATCAGGGTCACAAAGAGGAGAGTGGGAGAGGTTCAGAGGAAGCGCTAATAGCGCATTGCCGTACCCACCACACGATGGACCACCTGGATTGGGACCTAAGTGCAGCAGGTGACACCTCAGCAACAAACTGGGACAGTGTGAGGTTTTTTACAGTAGCTGGAGTGCGAATCAAGCCACCAACCCCCAAGTTGGAGGACCTGCTTGCAGGGCTGGATGCAGATTAACGTCCTATCCAGGATGAAGCAATTGCAGGTTAAGGGTCTTGCTCAAGGGCCCAACAGAGTACAGCCACTTCTGGCATTTATGGGATTCGAAGCGGATCCTTAGCCTCAGAGCCACCATTTAAAATTAAACAGCAGAGGCCCTCGCCTTTTGTCAAATCTATCAGTATTCACTTATGGAGGTAGAGTTAAGGCCCATTTACATTGTATGGTCGCACAGACAGGATACACACTCTTGTCGGTTTACAGTTCATGCATTCAGTGTGCAAAACTGCACAATAGCAGAATCCCCAGTTTTCTCTTTGCCTTTACATATTGATCTCAAAGATATTTCTGCCTGCACAAACTTTTATCTTTGCCAAAGGGTCAGGCAATTTCTCGGCATGAATTTGTGCACACTTGGCTATCGCCAATGGATACGTTACACAACTATTACTTGAATTAAGTCATGTTTTATTGTCTAGTGCATGTACAGTCAATGCACAAAGTTCTGGAGCGATGCAGTTGCCAATGGACTGCTGATAAAATGTATGTCATGTGCACCCTAGTAGACCCTCAGAGCAATATGGGCACGCTAGGTATAAATGGACCTTAGGGGGGTGAAGGGAGAGGCAGGAGAGTATCCAACTCACCAAGGGAACTTTTTCAGCCAAAATCTGGAAATTCTTTCTTCAAGTATACTGTGAATTTTTCAATAGGAGAAGAATCAATTCAGTTCCACAAAAAGTGAGGCTTCCTTCCTGAGGGCTCCCTCACTAGTGTCACCTCTAAGAGCACCATCATTAGCCTTCTCTTTGCAGTTAATTACTGAATAAAAATATCTCCACTGCTCCCCCACCCCCCTTTTTCCCATTAACAGTCTACTTATGGGAGTTCACGCCAATTAAACAACAAAGCAAGCTTAATGAATCGCATTTCTGTGAGAAGACTTTGAGGAGACCAAGGCCCTTGTGGTCTGGACTAAGGCCCAGAGCTGGCGACTCACTAACAAGCTAACAAAAAAAGAAGCCATGTTGTTTGATGTTTGTGGGCACCGGGGTGTTGTTGCCTTGTGCTGCAAAGCAACAGATCCAAAGGGAGATAGGCAAGGCTCTGTGTATTCTCTATGCACAAGCTAAAATGTTAAGTGATGGAGAAAGTTTAAAAGGTACAAGGACTGACTCGTTCACGCATGCCTGTGTGAAAGCTCAGAAGTGGCAAAGTGACCTCTAGATCATCTCGCTTTAGAGGAGGGGTTAAAAGGAGCTAAGAGCTGAGCCAAGACAGGAGTTATCAAGCCGTTTCCAGGCTGGAAAGAGCCAAGACCCCCTGATATTTGCTTCAAATGGGAACAAACCCTGTGCTTGACAAAGCACAGCACTTCTCACATGAAGGACGTCTTTTCGTTGGCACTGGAGAGCGTGAAAGAACAAAGTGAAAAACAAGGCCGACGTGACAGGCCTCGGTGTCGGCTCCTGGTACATGCCTTTCTTTCAGCACGTCTGTCAATCTTCCTTTCTCTCTTTCTTTTTCCTCCACAGAAGGAATGTGGTTAGCTGACGACTGATTCATTTTTGCACTCTTTCCAATTAATCGGCACTAAAGAACTGCGTTTCATTTGAAATGCATTCCCCTGCTGCTGTAAGATAAGACTTGAAAAGCAGCACAAGACTTGACTGAAAGTTTTTCCTTCGGCCTGACCTCATTTCACTTTGTTTGACTGACAATGTGCAGTTGTTCAGTGAAGTGCTGATTGACCTAAGAGGGGCAATCAACTCTGCATGCAAGGAGAAAAGAGTTTGCCAGGCTGTTGTCCGTTTACACATTCGGCACTAAGCAGTTTTTATTCGAGGCCTGTTTACATTTTTTTTGGAGTATACTAGAAAGTAAAGTCAGAAAGTAAAGTAAGTTTCTAGACTCATGAGGACCCCTATAAAGTACAAAGAGCCACTGAATTAGTTTTCTGTGCACAAGTTACTCTCTTACCGTGACACGGTGCTCGCCAGTGAGGTTTGGTGATTCACAAAGAAGCTGCGATTCTGACACGGTTAGGTGACATGGCTTTTCTCCAATCAGTACAGTGTAGTTCAATCTGGTGTTTCCGGGAGCCGGGGGTATTAAGTTGCGGCCCTGAGCACAACAAAGGAGTAAAAGAAACAGAAGTCAGATTAGCTGATAATAGTGGTCCTTTATAATACATGACTGGCTAGTTGCCATTTACAAATTCAGGACTAATGGGTGTTTTTGGAGACAAAAACTGAAGAAGGGCTATCTGATGGAAAGTGAAACTATCTACGAAGGAGTAACGTTAGGTACATGAATTTCGTTTCTTAAGTAGACCTGATCTTGTTTGTAAGTCATAAAAATTTTCTATCTGGTAACTGTTTCTCCTGCCTGCCATTGCTGAAAAAATCCTGAAAAGTTATCCCATGGAGTTCTTTTTCATCACGACAATGCTCCACCACACAGAGCGCACACGATAGAGGAAACATGGCAAGAGTGTAACTTTGAACTGTTGCCTCACAATAGTTCTGTCCTCTTGCATGGTTGCCATTTTGAAACAGATGATGCGGTTATTGATGAGGCGGTGCAGTGGTGTGACTCACAAAAAGTTACATTTTTTTCTAAGTGTATCCAGAGGTTGGAACATCTGTGGGGAAGTGCGTTCACCTTCAGGTAGACTACATTGAAAAATCCTAAAATGACATTGTGCTGTGCAACTTCCTTCCTAGGGAGGATTACTTCCCATCAGACACCCCTTGTAATTTACCTTTCCTTTGATGGTGATTAGACAAGAAGATTCAGCATGGATAAGATGCCTGCTTATTTTAATCTTCACCAAAGATGCAGAAATGTATTTTTAATGGTGCACTGCTTTCTTTGTTCTCTGCAGCTGCTTGCTCTTGAAACTTATGTCAGTATATAAAAGTGAAGCTAAGTACAATTCCCCCACCCCATTGCTTGGATTTCTTTCTTTTCATCTACCATGTAGGGGGCAAAAGAGTCTGGTCTTCAGTTTGGTCTCAGGACACATATTACCTTTGCAGAACAACAGTACAAACAAAATTATCCAAAGCCAAAACATTGTAAATAATGGTGTGTGAAACAACCTGTGAAGGCTGGTAGTCAGCAAGGATATCATAAGGAGATCATATAAAGAAAATTGGCATATTTGTGAGGAACCCATGGCTACTGTGGTTTTTCAACAGGACAGCACCTCTCAAGAATGTCTGTGTGATGTCACATTCTGCTCTGGTGAGCTGTGTTTTTAGCTGTGTCTCTGAAAAAGTGTATGTGGGACACTTTTGGACACCAACAACAGTATGCAACCTAACCTCCATGGAAAATTACTTCCACGGAGGAGCAGTTGCAACATGATTAGCAGGAGGTACTACAGTTTACAATTCGGTACTTCCATGTCTCCATGCTTAAACATTTAAAATGTCAACCATGGAGTTTAACCGATTGCAAATATTACTCAGGGTTTCTAGAAACTGAAGCCTACCCTGGCATCGTCAGGTACTAGGGAGGCGCAAACCATGGACAGAGTCAAGAATAACAAAAAAGAAAGAAAACTTCTGACTTGGCCATCCCACTCACAGTGAGGCATTATGCAGACATATTGCTGTTAGCATAAAGGGGACCCAGTAGCGTTCCTTGACGCATTTCTGCTGAATAATTTGTTGGCTGAAAGTCCTCAGTGTCAGTGTGTCAGAGTAAGAATGTACAGCATTGTTCTTAATGGCACTCTCTTTTATTTTCATTTTCTCCTTTGCTACTAACACCAGGGGGCCCAGAGTGCATCCCATAACTGGGCCTGCCTTTTTGATCAGTTTGTTATTATGATGTGCCTCTCCTGAAGTGATGCTACTGGCCCAGTCTAGAAAATCGCTCTAGCCATCACAGAGTTGTAGAAAATATAAAGGATATCACTACATTAAAGAACCCACATTAAAGAAACACAGTCTACTAAAAAAGAAGTTCCTGCTCTGACCTTTCTCATATAGTTTTTTGTGTAACAAGATCAGTTCAACCTGTCATTAATTCAAACCCCTAAGTACTTGCTGGAGTGCTCCACCTTTACATCCTCTCCCAGAAAATTGATTGGAAATAAAGGCTGTTTGGCATGTCAAACGTCAATAACCAGTTCCTTAGTTTTGCTTATATTAAGTTGCAGACAATTCCTTCTGTACCAAGAAACAATGTTGTTCACCTGACTTCGGTACTCTGTCTCATACCCTTTATCGATACACCCCACAAGTGCAGGATCATCTGACAATTTCTGCAAGTGACATGACCTGGTGTTAAATTTACAGTTGGAGATATACAGAGTAAATATAACAAGAGACAGGACTATTCCTTGTGGAGCTCCAGTGTTGTTCACATCTGTATCAGAGACACAATCAATGAGTCTGATAAACTGCAGTCTACCCAACAGAAGGCGGTTACATGCAGCAAGAACTATCAGCCCTTTACAACTTTTGGCTTTCAACTCCAATCTTTGACTGAGATTCCTGTGTGACATTTGCATCATTTCCCTGTGTCGGTAAAGGTTTCTTTAGGAGACTTCAAATTCCTCCCATTGTCCAATCTTGAGATATCAGGCTATGCAGCTCAGTGTATGGCAGTACTGAGTGGGCCTTGTATGGGACTGCTGCACTATTTAGAGTTGGTCCCCACCTACATCGTGCTCTGTAAGGATAACTCTAACTTTCTGTAAAACTTAACAAAACAAGGACAAGTATAAAAATAATATTGCTAGAAGACTTTGTATAGTTCACTGTATACTGAAAAGCCTGTTCCTTTTCATGTTTTTCATTTCAACATTATGAGAGATAAGAGACTATAGACATCATCCCCAGAGAGGATGCCAGTGCATTGTAAAGCGCACAAACCCTCACACGTTTGTAACATTACTAATTAACCTATCCTTCATAACTCTGGGATGTGGGACATAAATTGAATAGCTAGAGAAAAATCTACAAGGACAATTGAAAAATGTGAAGACTCAGCTGGGACAGTGTCCATGCCAGGAATCAAATTCAGGTCCCTGGGGCTGTAATATACTACGTCTATTGATTCCTTCACTTAAACCCCTGTTGCCAAACTGTGGTCCTTTTACGTGTTCTGAATCCTGTTTCTAATTTCTGTTCATTATTGTCCTGCTATGTACAGACAGCCCACACTGCATATGTTTATTGGTTTTGAGATTCAGCCACCACTTAACTCCTTCTTCTTAAGTTATTGGAAGTCGCTGTACAGGTAGCTTTATGTGTCTGACATTTCTTGCTCGGGCAAATAAAGGCTGGTCACATTTGCTTAATGGACAACAAGGATGGACTCTTCTTTTTAAGAGGTATAATGAAAGTGAAAGTCTATGAAGAATTATGGTTTGACCTTCACCCAGGGTGAAAGGAAGAATTAACAAGAAAAGTCAAACTACTTTGAAGCTGCAAGAAGAGACTGGCTGCAAATGTTTCCAATTTTGCTGATTTCACTGTCTATCACTAAGCAAGTAAAGGAGACCTCAGATTCAAGAAATGAAGACCTCAATACCCAGTTTACAATTGTTGAAAGTCTTTTACTGATCAGGTGGAAGAACTATGAAGAAGGTAAAGCTAACCCAGTGGAAAGTCCAAATCAAGGAGGAAGTGAGCTGTTGAAGATTGGAACGACCCAAACGTTTTCTCTACCACTCACTTACTTGGCACTAGTACCATCTAAAAAGATATCTAGCATCAAAATGGGGAGGACCAGGAGACCTTCTAGATACAAGAAGGGACAACACAGTCAGTTCTTGGCAGTTCCAAAGGGAGCAATGCACGATGATCCTAATGCAACAAGAATGGAGGAAAGGTGGGTGTTTAAAAGTATCTGATAGGAGGACTTCTGTCAAATCAGGTTAGTCAAAATATTTTGCAGGAAGATCAAAATGAGAATTGTGTGCATCTGATACACTATTGTACTGATTTTTTTTTTTTTTCATATTTTATTTTTTTACCTCCACCACATTAAAACACTTTCATGCACTTTTCTTGACAAAGACGGTCACAAGTCTTTGCCTTTTCCATTACAGATCCTAATGAAATATGTGTAATATCTGCTCTGTTTAAAATCATGTGTAGTGGTCAAGGCACAAAAAAATGGACCATTATCGCAGATCATTTATAATTAGATGAACCCATTGACCTTTGTTGCCTTTTGCATGTTCTTTTTGTTTCTTTTGCCCCGAAGGGAGACAATGGGAATAAAGACTAGCAGATAAATTATGCAGCTTTGTGGATTTCTTTGTCTGTCCTCCACCGTCATCCATGATGCAGAAAACTGCCATGCTTTGGAGACACATGCAGAGTTGCTCAGATGATGAGATCACCCACAGGTCCCTCTCCCTGAGACCACCATCTCAGCCAATTATTACGGAAATTCCACTTATTATTGAGCGATTAGGAGCACAGCAGACGTGATTGGCTTGGGAAACAGTTCTTGAAGGCCCTGCAGGCCTGTACTAAGCATGTGCCAAACAGTACCAATAGAGGCCTGTGGTGTCAAAGGGGAATGTGCTGACAATGAAAGCTGGATTCTCTAGTTCTTGTTGTTATTTATTTATGTATTTATTCTTCAAAAAACCTGACCTTTAGCAAATGCCAAGGCAACAGAATTTTAAAATCCTTTCAGGACACAGCAGTTCAGATTTCAGGGTTTTGTTGATGTGTTTCATTTATTATTTGGTTCTTTTCTTTGACCATATTACTAGAACATGAAAGTGTTTTGGTCACTCTATATCCATGATGGCCTTTGCCTAGTTATTATCCATAAAACATTCTGACTAATCACATTACAGCTTTGACTTGATGCCTGGGTGGAAAAGACAAAACAGATACGCTCCACCTTGCATAGAATGCGAGTTTGCTTCATTTACTGAGCAGATGTAGATCACGCGCTTCAGCCTGCACAATACTGCATATGTCATTATGAGGAAATGCCAGAGTCGGCAGAGTGAATACATTGCAACAAACACAGCTGCTTCGACAGAATTCCACCAGCCCAAAGCTCAGACGAACAAAGGCTCTCCAAGGTCCGTGCTGCTTGATGGGATTTAATACCAAACATGGCAAGGTGAGAATACCTCAGGTCAGATGGCAGTCTCTTAACACACGTATGCAGCAGATTAAAGCGTTCGACTGGGAGAGAGGAATTAGTTCTCTGGAATGTCAACTTGACAGAAAAGTGTTTGTGAATAAAAAAAAAAAGAAGTGTGCTGCTTTTAGTTTAATGGCAATGGACACATACAGTATGTCAGTGTGACTGGATTCTCATCTACTTCAATGGGTCAGCAGAAAATGAGTGTCTTCCCTGGTGCGATATGTTTCAAAGAGTGGTTGTTGAAAGAATTGAGTTATAACTTGTAGTGGACACTCCTCCCGGGGGCTGCTTATGTAATGGAGTTAAAATATAATTCTACTTTGACTTAAGAGGCTTGTTTTCTACTCTATATGGCTGGCAAGACCATGGTTCACATTGCGTGCCACTGACTTAGGAGGTGAGAGCATTGACCAAATGAAACAAACCCAACCATGCCCAGCATGGGCCAAGTCTTGTTGTTCGATTTACTCTTAATAAAATTCTAATGAAAGTTCATCAAAGCCACATAAAATTTGCAAAGAACAGCTTTAGCCTACGGCGTCACTTTGAAAGCATAGAATCTTTTCACCTACTGCTGAATACCAGGAAAGCAAGCAGTAATATCTGAAGGATAGCAGGAGAAGTGGGGTGTTTATCAAAGACAGTGCCTTTAGGTAGAACACCAAGGCTCTCACATTGGCATTAATTTGGCCAGGCACTTCCATCCACCAGGCAGAACCCATTAATTCTGTTTATATTGACGCAAAGATGTTTAAGGAGACAACGGATAAATAATAAGGAATATATAGCTCTCATTTCCGAAGCCCTGAGGCAACTTCAAGCGCATCTGTTTAATACCAATTCATGCCGTGATAATAATCCCCTTAAAGCTGAAACTGCTTCAGATGCTGCTCTCAGGATTAGTGTTTTATTTTTAATTTTTTTAAATCTCTTGCTCATCTCTTTGCAAAGCACAGAGCATTAGCCATTAACCAGCACCATCTTCAACTCTTGAGGTATTTTCTGCTTGTGATTTCTGTCAGCTTTTCTGAATAGGGTCCTGAAAAAAACAGAGGACGTGAAAGGTCCATCATTTGACTGCGTCTGGGCCCTGAAAGACTTCCTTTATTGAGAGGATTTAAGGGCATCAGTGCATCATAGGGGAAAAAGAATAAAGTATTCTAGAGAGAATGCCATGACATGGACTTCAACTTTTAGGGAGAAGTTTTCTGGTTAAAGTTCAAGGATGCCATAATGTACATGATGCACACACTTGAGTTTAAGACTTGCAAAATACATTATAACATATTTTTCTTCTACAGCGATTTCTCATACTGAAAGCCCTACAATATGACTGTTTACATATACTGTATTTGTATTGTCGAAACACAGAGTGGTTAAGTGATTTTTTGAGGATTACAAAATAAGTCAGACACAAGGATTGAAATGGAAACCTTGCAGTTTGTATTCTAGTATTCCAGCCACTTAAGAGTTGATAAATCAAAAAAGCACTGAAATCCTAGCTGAAATGCCAACTCATTTGCACTAAGATTCACTTTACATCTATCCATCTATTATCAGTTTAGGCCTACAAGGAGTGGAGCTTATCTACGAAGCTTTGGGAATAATGAAGGAACAAATCCTGGACAAGGTGCCTTTAAAAGCCACTTTAGTAAACAGAAAAGTGTGTGGTTTAAAAGCCTAGCCTACTCAATGACAAAGTTACATTATGATGCCACATGAGTCTGAATAACAGTTTATGAGATGAATTTGTGTCCATGCAAACACCAGGAAGGCCTTGTGCATCAGAAGACAAGTGCACAGATAGCCCTTTGAAAAATGGGATGCAATACTAGGATCTCAGGTGCAGGCTTAATTCTCTGAGAAACTTGCAGACATTTTTGTTTTTGTAGCTTCTGTATGCCTGAAATCCAGTAAAAGAATGAAAGGGCATGTGATGCAAGTCTGGGCATTTGAACTCCAGTGCTTCACCTTCTGAGTCTTTATCTAATCATTTACTACAATGGTTGTCTCTGTCTAGTCTCACACATGTGTGCTTAGTGGATAACTTCAGGGCTTGTGAAATAGTAATTCTACTCCAAGTCAGAAGGTGGCGTTGCCTCTTAATACCTCTCCTCTTGCTCCCTCTGCAGAATGAAAGATTGATGGACCTGCTTCTTCAACATGCCCTGCCTGAAAAACAGCTCCAACACCATTTTGGGACAGTCAAACTAATTGTTGCATTTATTTGTTTATTTGTACCAACCTTTTTTCCAATTATGTGGGATCACCTTTGGGTGTCCCAACCATTCACAATCTCTTTGTTTTTTGATTCATACCAGTCACAACAAAGACTTTTTAATCAATTAAATACAAGGTAATGGTCATAGCATTACTTAAATATTTTTATCAAATGTTTGATAAAGGAAGTGAATTCACACTTGATAGTAATATTCTATTTCTTTCACTCCCACTGAGTTTGCAGACTTCTCTCTTGTGGAAAGCTGCTCTTGGAAATTAGGTTTATTATTGGTATTTGTGCTTGCTCATCTTCTAACCCTCACTCTCATATCCTTGTCAGAGTCAGGATACACAAATGTCTTACCTGCCTGAAGTAAAGAAAGACTTCTCTAGTCCAGAAAACATGGATCATAATTATCTATAGGACTGGTACTATTATGAAGAATTTCAAACAGCGTTGCCTAATCTCCCCACTTCATCTTGCTATCCCCAACAAAAGGCATCCATGTTAGTGATAGCGCTCTACCCAAGAAAGTTCATCCGTTACATCCAGAGGACCTGTGACAAATCCTTGACACAGTGTGCTCATCTCCATGGACCTGATACACATGTTACTGAAACTGCGGAGCTAAAGAAGAGTTCTGGCTGCCCACGCAGCAGCTAGCATTGCTGTTATTGGCCACGACACTGTATTACTTTCACATGCCGATCACTGATACATTATTTTAGTTTTTTAGTTGATTTCAAATTCAATTTATTATGTGTCAAGGCCGCTATTTGTGCACTGCACCCTACATATATTACGTTTGAGAAGAAGCCATTAAGAATGCAAGTAAAAGGCTGAATCACATAGGTAGCCAGCACTGTCTAAGACAAACTCAACCACTTTATTAAAATCCACTTCAGATGCATTAAACATTTCAGCCTGCACTCTGCCCTTGAAGAGCAATTCACAGAGTAGGTCAGCATACCTGACATTCTCTCCCATAATTGATAGTTCTTGCAAAACAAATGCAATATGCAACACAGAAGGATCATTTACATCCATGGATGTATCTGTGATAATAGACATGCTGCCATATGCTAAGATCAGCTCTCTGCTCATCTCCATGAAGCGCATACCCATCTGAGGTTAAATAATAGTAAAGAGGATTTGAAGCTGCCATCCATTACATCTCTATTTCTCACATGCCTGCTAAAGAAACATGCAATTTTGTGTGATCCCGTAATTTGCCCTGATAAACACTACACTTAGAGTAAATTAAAAAAAAATAAAAATCATCTTACAATGTATTCGCCTCTCGTTATCCAACTTGCCATTAGTACTTATTTGTATAATTAGTTTTGTGCCAGTGCTGAACAAGAGATTCGTAGACATCAAGAGAAAAATGACTGAATTCAACAATCCTGCTGACTTAGCAAAGAAACAGAAAGAAGACACCAGGGAAGGGTGACCATCTAGACGCAGATAAACATGAATTTTTCAAAGGTCCAACTTCTTTACTGGGTAGACTGGTTATTTTCTTCTTAAAAGTGGTGCTTTATCTACATTTTTGACAAAAACAGTCAAACCCATTGTAACGTTTCTTATTCAACGATTTTAACAAATCAGTTCTGGAGGAATAATCCACAATACTGTTTAATACTTAACTTGATAGTGTGATGAGAGATGTTCATGATGCTGTGCATTTTAAAAAAATAATCGGGAGTTCCACAGCATATATGCTGTAGGCAGGTGCCGATACACGTATGAATGTGCGCGCACTGCTTCAAGGATCATTGGGGTGCTTAGCTGATCGCGCTTTTGGTGCAAATGCAAGCGGATCAGTCAAGTGTTTCATTAACATCTTGAAGCAGGTGCTGACACCACCTAAACCCAATCGATGCTATAAAGGGAGCCTGCAAGGCAAAATTGTGAGGGAACAACGGAAAGAGACAAGAGAAGATAGTCCAAAGGACAGTGAACAGTCATGAGGAAACCAGAAACAGCAGGACCCCTTGAGTGGAAAGAAGTGATTGGTGTTCTGAGTTGTGTCCCCACTGAGCAGTGTAGGAGTGGGAACATGAAACAAATCTCCCAGGGATCCAGGTAGCACCTCGCTCTTGTGTGAGATGATGAAGGTCTGTCTGGCTGTGGCACATCCTGGAGGATGCCAGTCGAGGCAGGATAGACCAGTTGGGAGGACCACTGGGGTGAGCTGGGGAGACTCGGAGTGAAATACGTGTTGGGCTGGCTGAGGAATATCTCGATGCCGGAATAATTTAATCAGGGTTTGAATGACCATTTTATTTGGATTTTAGAATTGTTGCTTCTATCTTCCACAACGCTCACTGGATGCTTATGAATTACTTATTTATTGATTCATCGCTGCACTGCACTTTTGGACACTATTAACACTAGAATTACCAGAGCCTACGAAAAAACTCGTAATTCCGTCCCACCTTAAACTGCTTCTTAAATCCCTTCACACCTCTCCACCAGCGTCCTTTGTTCTCTAAATGTGCTGATAAAGAGAAGCCGGCTATTCCATCCCCCCACCAATTTAGAACGTGCACGAACTTCTCTCAGCTCATGCCTTGATTGAGTATCTGGGAGTGAAGTGGAGTTTTAGAGTGAAATAATAGATCGTTGTTTGGAACACACGCATTTCATGTCTGTTCCGTTTCTACAGTAATCTGTGTCAACACATTGTTAAAACAGAAACTTTTTTTATATTCTAGTAGTAGATGACAAAATGTAGGCATAAACTATATAATGTATGAAGCCTGAAGTCCAAATAGCAAAGAAACATTTTCACAAGAATAACACAATTGCACTTTTATTCAAACATATAACTGCAGAAAGAAAACGCAGCCTTAACATGCGACATTGACACCAGTTTACTATAACTGACTCTGTGGTTCAATAGATACAGCCCCGCTTGGAATCAAGGTCACGGGTTCGATCCTGCGCCTCCCTTTTGAGAAGTAAACTGTTCTTAGTCTTACTGTTTTAGAATAAAACATACATTTGATTTCAGTCTGTAACAGCCGGTGCAATTTATGATCTTTGTAAAGGTTAGCTTTTTTTTTTATTCACTTTTCACTCTCTCAGTCGCGTTCAGAATCAATCCATACAACCCCATCTGACACGGCTGTTTTCACTAAAGACGCGCTATAGCTCTGCAGTGTACCACGATGCATACTAACGCCCCCCCCCCGGTTCTGACACACAAACGCTGGCTGCTGCCTTCTTCGTATCTCACCGTCACTTGCTTTTCTTTTATTCAGTTTTATTGAGTGTTCCTGCCAGTCCCCGCATGTTGCTGTATGCTTTTTCTTTTGCACCCAGGACATGCAGAAGAAAGAATGGTAAAGACCAACTTCGGCGCTATATGCAATCATCAGACACTCCCCATCTGCCCGTGTCGCTCAAACACAGGAACATATATTGGTGTAAAAGTATAACAAAAGTGCACTTTTATTCAAGTGCACTTTTTCCATCGCCTTTTCCTGTAAGAAGCAGTGTACACACTTCTCTCTATGCTGTGGTTTCTATTACACACCTGAAAGAAAGACAATATATGTGAAAATATAATCGCACTAATGCAATATTATTTGAAAACGAACAGCGTCAGATCGGGTGTGAATTTATGCAGGAACTGGAAATTCTCTGATGCGGACCTTCCCCCAGGGAAGAAAGTACAGTGTCAGGTGCTCATTCAGTGTAATAGAAACCATAGCACAGAGAGGTGTGTACACGGCAACAAGTACACGTGTCGTAAATGTAGGAAGGACGGTCCTTGGGTGTGTGGGAACTGTTAATATTTGAATGTGATGATTTTATATAGCACGGAATGAAAATCTTCACTTCTTAGCATTGCACCATGCAAGATGTCGATCAATCGCCTACTGTATCTTGCTTTCTTTTTTCTTCGGTTATACAGGTAGTTTTGAATAAAAGTGCACTTGTTTTGTTTGCGAAATGAAGTGTCTGCGTGCACTTTTCGTGGCATTACACGTGTATTTTTTGAGCATGCCCGTTTGAGCAGTATAAAAGTATTGAAAAGTATAACAAAACAACGGGCAGATGGGGAGTGTCTGATGATTGCATATAGCGCCGAACTTACTGCTCTTCTCTCCTCTGCGTGCCCTGGAGTGCAAAAGAAACAGAATACAGACGCGCTATAGCTCTGTGCTGTACCACGATGCATACTAACGCCCCCGCCGGTTCTGACACACAGACGCTGGCGAAGCTGTCTTCTTCGTATCTCACCGTCACTTGATTTTCTTTTTATTCAGTTTTATTGAGTGTTCCTGCCAGTCCCCGCATGTTGCTGTATGCTGGATATTTTCACATATATTGTCTTTCTTTCAGGTGTGTAATAGAAACCACAGCATAGAGAGAAGTGTGTACACTGCTTCTTACAGGAAAAGGCGATGGAAAAAGTGCACTTGAATAAAAGTGCACTTTTGTTATACTTTTACACCAATATATGTTCCTGTGTTTGAACGACACGGGCAGATGGGGAGTGTCTGATGATTGCATATAGCGCCGGTTGGTCTTTACCATTCTTTCTTCTGCATGTCCTGGGTGCAAAAGAAAAAGCATACAGCAACATGCGGGACTGGCAGGAACACTCAATAAAACTGAATAAAAAGAAAAGCAAGTGACGGTGAGATACGAAGAAGGCAGCTTCGCCAGCGCTTGTGTGTCAGAACCGGGGCGTTAGTATGCATCGTGGTACACTGCAGAGCTATAGCGCCTTTAGTGAAAACAGCCGTGTCAGATGGGGTTGTATGGATTGATTCTGAACGCGACTGAGAGTGAAAAGTGAATAAAAAAAAAAAGCTAACCTTTACAAAGATCATAAATTGCACCGGCTGTTACAGACTGAAATCAAATGTATGTTTTATTCTAAAACAGTAAGACTAAGAACAGTTTACTTCTCAAAAGGGAGGGGCACAGGATCGAACCCGTGACCCCTTGATTCTCAAGCGGGGGCTGTATCTATTGAACCACAGAGTCAGTTATAGTAAAGTGGTGTCAATGTCGCATGTTAAGGCGGCTTTTTCTTTCTGCAGTTATATGTTTGAATAAAAGTGCAATTGTGTTATTCTTGTGAAAATGTTTCTTTGCTATTTGGACTTCAGGCTTCATACATTATATAGTTTATGCCTACATTTTGTCATCTACTACTAGAATATAAAAAAAGTTTCTGTTTTAACAATGTGTTGACACAGATTACTGTAGAAACGGAACAGACATGAAATGCGTGTGTTCCAAACAACGATCTATTATTTCACTCTAAAACTCCACTTCACTCCCAGATACTCAATCAAGGCATGAGCTGAGAGAAGTTCGTGCACGTTCTAAATTGGTGGGGGGATGGAATAGCCGGCTTCTCTTTATCAGCACATTTAGAAGACAAAGGGCGCTGGCGGAGAGGTGTGAAGGGATTTAAGAAGCAGTTTAAGGTGGGACGGAATTACGAGTTTTTTCGTAGGCTCTGGTAATTCTAGTGTTAAAGCTAAGAAAGCATCACATGGGAAAGGTAGGTTACATTGCCTCAGATTCTGGCCTAATATAAACTTACACAGTTCTATCAGCTGTCACAGAGTGACATATAAATCATATAGTCTCCTGAACTGTTGTAGCACCAGAAGATTGTTCAGGTAAGTCAACCAACCTCAAATCTAAAGCATACCCTGTTATTCTGTTTCATTGAATACAAAGGCAGAGATATTGATCATACCTTAAGGATGATAGGAGAACCAGGCTTCACCTCCAGGATCCCAGCATTCCCAAAAGGCTCAATATAGGGGTTTGGGTAATAAAGAAAAGGGGTCCCATTGAGAGAAAGCAATGGCTGAACATTGTCAAAAATGAAGCCAAACTCATCTGGTCGCTGACCCAATTCTGGAGGCAGTCTCTTTGTGTACAAAATTCCAGGGGCACTGCAAGTCATCACAGAGTCATTGACAACATGGCACTCCTGTAGAGACAAATATAATACTGCTGTTAGCAGCTCCAAAGAGTGTTTTTACAATAAATAAAGCATTATGTTTTATCAGCTGTGCAATAACAATACACTAGACAGCCATGGGATCATAAGACAACAGATAAAACATATAAGGGAGAAGGAAGGGAAGTTTAGGTTCCTCACGTTTATGGTCTCAAAGCCTCCATATTTGGCCCTCACTCTTGGTTCTTGGATAGTGAGTAGGTTTGTACCGATCACAACCATTGGGGTGCTGCCGCTGAAAGAGATGACAAAGCGTGTCCCATTATTAACACTTCATCCTTATTTTGCTAAAAAAAAAGTTAGAGAAAGTAAGCAGCAAAGCAATCTTCAGTACATTGTGATTATAATACCCCCACCAACCCCCTTTACTCAATGGGCAAAAACTGACTGGGTGGCTTATGTGTCAGTCAGATTTTTCTGACCAATAGGTGTGAAGGTTGTATGCCTGGTCAGCAACCTATTCCCCACCACTGTCTAATTAGACATCTGGAAAGGGGTATGAACTGCATCATACCTAATAAAGACTAGAATTCAAATAAATGTGATTGCGCAAATTGAAAACCAAAAGTGATATGAACGCATAGGCAGTCAGAGTCTAGACAAATAGCATCTATCATTTACAGTAGTGTGAAAAACTATTTGCCCCCTTCCTGATTTCTTATTCTTTTGCATGTTTGTCACACAAAATGTTTCTGACCATCAAACACATTTAACCATTAGTCAAATATAACACAAGTAAACACAAAATGCAGTTTTTAAATGATGGCTTTTATTATTTAGGGAGAAAAAATCCAAACCTACATGGCCCTGTGTGAAAAGTAATTGCCCCCTTGTTAAAAAATAACCTAACTGTGGTGTATCACACCTGAGTTCAATTTCCGTAGCCACCCCGAGGCCTGATTACTGCCACACCTGTTTCAATCAAGAAATCACTTAAATAGGAGCTGCCTGACACAGAGAAGTAGACCAAAAGCACCTCAAAAGCTAGACATCATGCCAAGATCCAAAGAAATTCAGGAACAAATGAGAACAGAAGTAATTGAGATCTATCAGTCTGGTAAAGGTAAAGCTTTCAGACTCCAGCGAACCACAGTGAGAGCCATTATCCACAAATGGCAAAAACATGGAACAGTGGTGAACCTTCCCAGGAGTGGCCGGCCGACCAAAATTACCCCAAGAGCGCAGAGACGACTCATCCGAGAGGTGACAAAAGACCCCAGGACAACGTCTAAAGAACTGCAGGCCTCACTTGCCTCAATTAAAGTCAGTGTTCACGACTCCACCATAAGAAAGAGACTGGGCAAAAATGGCCTGCATGGCAGATTTCCAAGACGCAAACCACTGTTAAGCAAAAGAACATTAGGGCTCGTCTCAATTTTGCTAAGAAACATCTCAATGATTGCCAAGACTTTTGGGAAAATACCTTGTGGACTGATGAGACAAAAGTTGAACTTTTTGGAAGGCAAATGTCCCGTTACATCAGGCGTAAAAGGAACACAGCATTTCAGAAAAAGAACATCATACCAACAGTAAAATATGGTGGTGGTAGTGTGATGGTCTGGGGTTGTTTTGCTGCTTCAGGATCTGGAAGGCTTGCTGTGATAGATGGAACCATGAATTCTACTGTCTACCAAAAAATCCTGAAGGAGAATGTCCGGCCATCTGTTCGTCAACTCAAGCTGAAGCGATCTTGGGTGCTGTAACAGGACAATGACCTAAAACACACCAGCAAATCCACCTCTGAATGGCTGAAGAAAAACAAAATGAAGACTTTGGAGTGGCCTGACCTGAATCCAATTGAGATGCTATGGCATGACCTTAAAAAGGCGGTTCATGCTAGAAAACCCTCAAATAAAGCTGAATTACAACAATTCTGCAAAGATGAGTGGGCCAAAATTCCTCCAGAGCGCTGTAAAAGACTCATTGCAAGTTATCGCAAATACATGATTGCAGTTATTGCTGCTAAGGGTGGCCCAACCAGTTATTAGGTTCAGGGGGCAATTACTTTTTCACACAGGGCCATGTAGGTTTGGATTGTTTTTTCTCCCTAAATAATAAAAACCATCATTTAAAAACTGCATTTTGTGTTTACTTGTGTTATATTTGACTAATGGTTAAATGTGTTTGATGATCAGAAACATTTTGTGTGACAAACATGCAAAAGAATAAGAAATCAGGAAGGGGGCAAATAGTTTTTCACACCACTGTATGCAATTATGGGGCAGCCTTGATCCTTGCCAAAGCAGGACAGTGCACTGATATTGATGGATTAGGCCAATAAGTGTTCCAAGAATTGCACTAGGAGATTATGTCCAATGTTGCATCCATGCGAGCAGCGAGCATCCAGGCGAAACTGTTAAAGTAAGGATTCATTGACCCAGTGCCTGGGAATCTGCAGTCACTAACAGACTGTTTCCCGTTGTCCACAACCTGGACGATGAAGTCCACTGATGTCACTGCCGACTCATCCATGAAGGTCCTGCTTCTTTTAATAAAAAAACGAATCACCCGGAAGTAGCCATTCATTTCTAAATAGCATGGAGTTCAAAAAATTCTCAACAAAAACGCTTTAGAAAAGAGACATCACCAGACAAGAATGTCCATAAACATTCCCAAACTTACTTGGACTTTTATTTTTTAATTTAGTTTGTGAGTATTTAACTGGGTACTGACTGGAGCCTCAGTTCTTTGCCATCTCCCTTTTATTCTTTCATATATTACACCATGTATGTCTATCTGCCTCAACATTTAAGTCCCAGCTGACCTATCTCTTCTATATTGCATGCCATAAATGACAATTACAAGCAAACAATACTCACTGTAAAACTTGTTCATTATTTTTAGCCCTTTCTTTACTTTCAAAAACCACTTCAGCCTTTAAAACATCTTTTTCTTTGTGAGGCTCTAGTGCACTTGCAGGAACTGCTTGATGGATAATCAATACTCTGGTTTTTCATCATTTAGGTAATATTGTTAATGATGGCTTTGCAATAGTGTTCAGCAAGAAAGATGCCGCAGAAATAAAGTTTAATTGACTGATTAAGTAATCAAGATAGCAGGCAGAGATAAATCTCAAGTGATGCTGATCATCAAGGGTCAAAACAAAGGGAGGGATGAGACAAGTATAATGTATAGCATAATATCATTTTTTAGTCATTGGTTACATCACCTAAACATTGGAAAGTTAAGGGTGTGAGTTATTCACTCTAACCTTACGTCGGTTTTAGTTTATGTTCTGACACTCCTGCATAAGTTGCACACATTTGAACTGGAAAAAACTTCAGTGTAGAAGCTGAAAGTAAAACTACACTGTGAGCTCTCCATAACCTTACGTTTAACTTTAGGAGTGGAAGTCAGCACCTATAAAATGTAGTTTTCCTAATGTGCCTTGAGCTTCATAAGCTGCCAGATATGTTTAGCTTAAAGAGACCAAGACGGGTTAGTCTGCTGAAAACTGTCACCTAGAACAGCATTTGTGAAATACGTAGATCAGCATAAGACACCTAAGTCAAGTCAGCTGACATTAATTGCCAGTTTACAACATCAATGAGGAGACAATCAAGCTTTGCCATGTAACTACTTACTTGAAAATGCTCCATTCTGGCTCAATTTTGAGCACAGTGGGGTCTTCTGTGTAGAAATACCGCACCTCAGGATTAATCACCTCAGCTTTATCAATATACAGCTTGACAACAGTGGGGCCTGAGCCAGCGGAGGAAGCTGGAGTAAAGCACACAATGTCTCGAACGCTCCTCCTAATGAAAGGGAGGAACGAGAGAGTTATACATAAAAGGCATATATCTAGGCTCCTTATTGTCACAATTATAGAATAAATTGGAGAACAATCATTTAATCACAGACCCCCAAAAAGGATACCAACCTGATAAACAGACATTCATCCTGTCCTACAAAAACTGTCACAGAGCTGCCGGCATCCAGCTGCTTTCCCAAGATTGTCAGACGAGTACCACCGGATACAGGACCCCTCTCTGGCCACACTTTATTGAAGGTAGGAGTCTGGAGAAAGGAAATGAAAAGAGACTATCTTTAAAGAGAAAATACAAATGTGATTCTGAAGTTGGTTATCTTCGATTTTTAGTTGAGACTTGGCAACTAATCTTCCAGGAGGAAGATGTCGGCAGCTTCATCCTGGCTCATTATTGCAAGGTTAGACAAGCCCACATCAATACAATTACATTTTATATTGCAAATATCTGGACTTCGGTGCAGCCTCCTCGATTGGAAAACAATTCATCTGTAATTTAAAATATGCTAAGTTCCATCAGTGTGGCTGGGAGAGTGGAATACAGAGCAGCTACTAGGCACTAAATTTACCTCCCGCTGAAGAAGATTAATATTACTGAATTAAAAAAAAATTATTATTATTGGCAATTTCACATGATGGAAAGGGAAAAAAAATCATGAAATATGAATCCTTAAAAGCAACACTAGGTTTCCTGAGGGAAAATGTGGAATGTTGATCTGACATCCAGTACAAAAGTGTGCAAATGACAGGAAAGATGGCTGGGTAATGTAAAACCCTGATTACATGACAGTGATATTTGTTTCTCTCCAAAAAGACAAAATAAATGATATTTTTCTAATACTGTACAGTTCAATTGTTAAATTTGATATTGTACTGTAATCTTGTTAGCCCTTTTAAGCGCCTTGTGTTATTGCATCCTGTTAATGGTGCTATATAAAATAAAGATTGATTGATAACAGATTAAACTTCCATCTTTTCTAAAAAGGCTGGCAATAACACTATCATGCTCAATTAATATTAGACCTAAAATAAGTTGATTTACTAAAACTGTATAAAAATATTTAAGGGAGCAGACACGAAACCAAAATGTTGTAAATGCTTTGACTTTGTGTTAGTAGCCAGAGTTTTATCCATTTATCTGAAAGACCCCAAGGAGAATGGCTGCAATAGTAAGCACCTGCTCTCTTGTGTCTACAAACCCGGCACCCGGTCAGAATCATAGGACTCTGAAGGCCATTTTGTCAGCATTCGGTAGAAGACAGGAGCCAGAGCTGGATAAGATATAAGTTCATCATAAGGCACATTCATTAATAACCTCATCAATTACAGTCAGCATTGAAACTATAAAATGTATTTTTAGAGTATGGAGGCAAAAAGAGAAAAAAAATACAAACATGGGGGCAATGTGCAAACTCCACACCAAGAGCTATAAGCCTGCTGCGCTAATCACTTTGCTGTCCCTTTTTAAAAATTATTTTAAAGAAAAACACAAGAATGGTAGAGGTATATTTGAGATCTATAATGCTGTCCACCTGCTAACATTTCAGGAAACCTCTTCTTTCCCAAACAAGGCACGTTGGAAGTATACAATGTACAATGCAGTTTTCCCCGATAATAAATAAAAGTCTAAATTAGTGTAAGTCGCCTAAATTGGGTATGTTCATAAGAATTGTAATAATCTATTTCCTGAGGTAAAAGTACACAATAAACAAGAAAAGTTACGTCAAATATTTGAAATATTAAAACGTGTGCTTCAATTTAAATGTTTTAAATCTGAATATTTTCAATTATAATAGACATTTGTCACCCTCTGATAGAGGTCTATAGTGGGCTAGATCCTTAGTAATAGATCAGAAATCAAAAATAGCATCACATTTATAATCACTGGCCTTGAAATAGTTGAAAATGATACATCACATGTTTATGTTTGAAAGTTGGCATTTTTAACCTTTTGGGAGTGGCTCTTAGAGGGCTAGGACCACAGGAGAAGAATCAAATATCAAAAATATCATCATATTCATGATTATCAACTTTGAAATAGAAAAAAATGACACTCTATATGCCTATATTACTGATCCACATTTTTTTAAATTTTGTGAAAAGAAGTAATTTGACCCCTGGTATCCCATTAGGGGGTGAAGCCCTTGCATCGGTTAATATGGTACGCACAACTACAAGTTCATTTTATCTTATTATTTTTGCTGCAGATATGGTCTAAAAATCAGAATCAGAATCACATTTATTAGCCAAGTAAAAAAGGAATTTGACACCGGTTTGTCTAATAACTCAAGTTACATGACAGACATACACATATATATATATGGAAGAGAAGGTCTGTGATACGGTTTGCATATTAGCAGCTGGAGATCCACAAAGGGAGAAAATGAATCACGTATCATAAAGTAGTTTTTATTCCTGAGCTTTCAACCCCTACCAGGGGTCTTCATCAGAGGATAATGCTTAGACTTACAAGAGTCAAAGGCAATATATAGCAATACCTTACATGGGTGGCAAGGTCCATGTGGGGGGGTGGGGTTGTTGGGAGTAAAGTCTTGTTTATTAAGAATAAGTTCTTCTTAAGTTTGTATATGCTGGATTTATGTCCAAGTGTCTGTTGATGGCGTTCTCATTTGATAAACCAGGATTCAGCCAGCTCTCTGGCACTTTTATTATTGGCTTTAAATTTTACTTGTACATCGTCCCAATTTAATGTATGTCCTGTTGATTTAGTATGCTTATAGATCAATGACAGTGCGTCTTTTCTTCTGACGGCGTTGTGGTGTTCCTTCTGACGCCGTTGCGGTGTTCCTGTATAAGCTGCTAATATATATATCCAACATATGTCTGTCTGTCCGCATTTCACGAAAGAACGACTTAATGGATTTAGATTGTTTTTTTTCTATAATTTGCTTGAACATTCCGGTTGATTTTGCCACTTCTCTCATCGTGCTACGTATCATTGTTTGCTTGTGGCACCAATATATTTGCACGAACCCGAGAAAGAGGCTGCGGGCCGAGAGGAGGGTGATGTGGGACCTCAGGAGTAGGGAGCTTGGTGGGGCCCTCCTCACTCACACGCTTTAGCCTCTGTTCGAGTCAGTCTACTTGTCGCCACATGTTGAAGCGTACCTTCTTTCCGCTTAGCTAGCGATACCTGTTTGTTCAGCAGACATTATCATCTACAGATTGTTAAAGAGTAACGTTTGATGTTTTTGAGAGAGAGATCACAGCTATGTTTGTTTTAGAGGGCAGCTGCTGATTTCTTAAAGATATCATGGCCACACCCGTCAGAGCTGAACACGATCAAATACAGTGCCAACGCTTGACGTTGGAACGTACCTACCGCTTAGCTAGAATTAAATTTTTTATTTTTTTTTATTGATTTTTCAAGTTTGTCCTCTTTCACTACGCGGGTGGAGCTGCGGGGGACATCTAGTCTGAGATAAATATGAGACAAAGGATGCATACAAAGTGCAAAGTAGTGAAGGAAATACTGAAATAAAAACTGAATTACTCTTTAGATATATGTAAGAATAATGCAAGATATTTGTGCAGGGAGGGGTGTACCCACATTAAGCAAGGCTAGCTATAAGACATTATACTCTATTATACTATATAACAATATATTAGAACATCTGTCTATCAGTTTGGCATAGTTTAGTCTATAATATCTGGCAGATGGGAGAATTTCAAACAGGTTATGGCCAGGATATGAGTGGCTAGTGATTATTTTCATGACTCTGAAATAATACAGGTGGGAGGACTGGTGCCCGTGATCTGTTCTGCACACCACACTATTCATCTATTCATTGTAGCCTGTTCTTGTCATGAAGGTGTTTTTGTGTCTAGAGGGCTAAAAATTAGGGTTAAAAAAAAAAGCTCAATAATCTTGTATAACTAGACATAAAGACAAGTTGAGCAGTATATCACATATGGCAGTCCTTCTTGTAGGAAATGGTTTCAAAGCATTTATAAGTATTTCTAATGAACATAAAAAATTCACTATTTGCTGAAATTTGAGCAATTCCACTAGACAAACATCTTCATCTAGCTTGCATTATTGCATATGCTCATTTTATTTAATTTAGGATGGTACAGAAAGAGATGAACAAGAATGTTGAATACAATGGTGCAATTCTGTTTTCTTGCTTAGGCTGGAGGCCAGTCATGACCTGACTATCACACTCCAAATGTCTAAATGAACAAGGCCACAAGAATAGTATATTTAAGGCAATTGTGCAATAAAAGATTTTGCAACCCTACTCCAATGGCTGTGTTTGTAAAGTGGGTTAGTAGGAGATTTAGGAAAACTGGGTCAGTATGAAAATTAAAAAGAAAGAAAAAAAATCAGTGAAACATAAAAAGAAAGTTAAGTTGCTAACACAATGTCTGGCTGTTTAGTCTGCTTTCCAGATATATGCTTCAAGTGGAGTAGAAATCCGAGATATACAGATGTGAGTAAGGTAGAGATTCTAAAAAGAGGCAATAAAACGTGTAGAAAACTACTGCACAAATGTATACATCAGTTAGCAAAATGCTTACTTCTACTGGCTTAAGTCAAAGATGGAACCCAAAGCAAAATTTTACAAGTTGATATCTCTTCAGAGTGCATACAGTAAGACGGACTAAATGAGAAGCCGAGGCAGGCTGGCACATACCACGAAGCTGTAACTCTGCTGTGATTGAGTACGATATTCTGCGCTGCAGTCTCCTATACACAACTCCACAGGGCCTCCAGGAGGATTGGGAAGGAGTGACTCTTCCATGTCACAAACAATCCTGTAAAAGACAGGGCCAGATGGGAAAGCAGATGAATTTCTAAAAGTGTTTAGAATAACAAGATAACAAGAGAGCAAGAATTAATGGGGAAGAACGATGCTGAAGAGCAGATTGCGTCTTCAGGATAACCTAAGGCAGACTAAGCATCCACCAATCTTCCTCTTTAGGACAAAGACTGCAAATCCGACTTACTTTTCTGCACTGATGTACTCCAAAGGGACGGGATTGCAGCGCACACCTGCCACTCTGACATGGGTGATCTCTCGGACTTGGAGGCCCAGGTTCTCCCCAGAAATTGAAATGCGTGTGCCACCTTCTTTTGGACCGGTTAATGGGTAAATCTCTCGGGAGAACACAAACAAAAACATTAACCATCATGTACTTAGCAAAACCAACTGCTGGGCATTAAAGGGATTCAGAACAACACTAAAAAACAAATGAATGCAAAAAGAGTGAAATATTTTTTGCAAAGTGTTACTCACAGAAATAAATATTGCTTTTTTCTCCTTCGTTAGAATTTATTTGTAAAGTGCTATATAAAATAAAGGTTGTGTCAAAGACATGGGAGTGCAAAGGTGCTCGTCGTGTATAACAATCCGATTATTCAGAGTAGTAGCCAAGCAATATTACATATAAAAGCAACATTAATAAATGCACTAAAAGGGTTGCTTTGGGAAAGTTACCTTAAGGGGAGCCAGCAATTTCTGTGCAGTGGGTACGGGTGCTGAGCAATGCAGCGTTTAGTCTCTGAACACCTTGTGATACGTAATGATTGGTCAGCAGGTCAATTTCTCTTGGGGTTTAATCTATATAGGCTGGAGCTTAAGCACAGGCTAGTCAAGCTTGATCAGGCTCTGGATCAAAACCAATTAGGTGGCATCAGTAAGCAATGCAAGTTGATTGTTGTTCTAGTGGAGACATGGCAGTGCAAGATGAGATAGACGACTGGTGGCGTGATGCATGGCTGCAAGGTTGTATATCCTGGAGCTGTAGCGCTGCACTGAATACTAATTTCATGCCACCTTTTACTGTCTCATAAACACCATCAGTTGTTTTATGAGAAACACTTGGTCTTTTCTTTTGTCGGTGTCCTTTTATATCAATCGATTACACTGCTCCTTTAATTATCAGTCCTTTTTGTTATGTCGTCCACCCCACTTTGTACCGTATAATTTATTTTGACATCCTTTAATGTGCTTTTCCATTTCCTACTTTAAAGGTGAGCTTTTAGGTTCTTTACTGAAGCAAATACATTACCACTACTGTACTATAATCTTGACTTGCTCCTTTAATCAAACTCCCCCAATCTCTCTAGGCCACCATAGTTCATCATTTCATCACTATCATTGATACCTTTTCCTTTACCTCAATGCACAATACTACTTTACTTTTCTTTAAGTTCTGTTCTATATTAGATACTTCTTTACTCCACAGTACTTTCTGTACATGCCATATGCTTACACTGTCAGAAGATACATCATCCTTCAACCTTAGCATGTGCTCTGTACATTTGCTCTGCAAAGGAATCACTTTAATACAATTTCCAGTTGACCACACGATGACATGCACGATTCTCTCCCATGCCTGCATTCCTCGCTATCACTATCTACCCCCATCACAATTGCATTGTCTCTTACACCAACCATATGATCATCCTCAGCGGGAGTCAGCCTTATAATGTTCCATGATCCCTCGTCCAAATCTGTGATTCAATGGCCGATACCTCAGAGCTGTTTAGCTGGTCAAGAGATGTTGTTAACCATATATTAGGAATATCTATCTATGCTTATGGCTCTTGGTGAAGATCCTGATAGCACTGGGCATAATGTAGGAACCAACCCTGACCTGAATGGCAGACTATTCCAATACAACCCTAACAGCCCAGTAAATGCTGTCTTTACCCTAGAGAGAGAGAGCGAGAGAGAGAGGTTGGGAGCATACACTGATACAGCATGTTGCTGCAACCACCATATGATGAACCTTTGCCCTAGTTTTGGCATTATTTTATACTCCTGTCCAACACTCAATATAGTTCTAAACACCAGTTTTCCAGAATATCATGTCTCTTATTGGAACTTTTTTACTCTGTCCCTTTCTCAATTCTCTTTTGCCCATGCAGTATTATCATTTATTAATTCATTTTCAGGGTTAGAATTATTTAACTTTGGAAAAAGTGACATATACCTCTCTGGATTTATACCCAGTCCCCTCACCTGACAGAAGGCTAGGTGATTGCACTCTCCACCAACATGTTAGTCTCTCTTGTGTCTACCTCTGTCTCTCACTGTTCATTCCATATTGGACTGCTATCTGTATTTTAAGACAGTTCTCAGCCTGGGATTTTCATTTTCAGTGTTAGGGTTAAGGTTAGGGATATAAAATACTACAACTGTAATAGTCTAAAAGTTAAGATGATAGACTTTAAATACAACTACCTTCAGTCCCTCCTATTCCTACTTGATATGCAGCTCTCAGTTAATTACTTAATTGTCAAGTGCAACCATGGAAGAAATACTGAAGCAATTTTACAGTGCATTGGTGATTTGTAGGTCACTCTGAATAAAATGACTTCTAAATGAACACATTTAAGCAGAACCACATCTCCTAGGGTCAAAAAGTCCACAAAATAACTAGTTCAGAAAGCTTAATTCTTTTAAGTCTAATGGCTGTGGTGTTGCTGAAAAATAGACTCTTGCCACTCTAAAGTGCCATTCTTTAAAACCCATCGTTTAGACTATTTATGCCCAATTGACAATGCAATTTCTTTCATGCTCACTCTTTTGAATTCTATTATATTTTGCACTACATGCAATTTCTTTCTACACTATAATTCCCACCCTTTCAGACACCATTGTTTTACACCCATTTTATTTTTTTAACATGAGAGTCGTTACTGAAAACAATTTCTACCACCCTGGTGAGAAAAGGAGGCTGAGCACGGCAAATGAAAATTCAATAGAAAATAAAAGCCAACACGGAAAAGGCCGTGCTAATAGCAGCCACTGTGCCGAGGTCACATTCAAAACATTACATGGCCAGAAATCCCCTAAAAATCATGCTGTGATCCAGACAAGTGGATTAACAGTGGCACACTAAACTAAAAAAAAACACTCCTCCATGTCTGAAGAACATTAAGAATTCTAAAGAGGAAAACTCTAAGGAATTTGGGACTATAATAGAAAAGGAAAAAAAAAAAAACAATGTTTTTGTTGTCTTTTTAGACTCTAATTTTCAGCTCGGCAAGAGATCAGTAACATGTATCCTTTGATGCCTGAGAGGTATTGAATGATGCCAGGGACCTGGATCACTAAGGAGCTTTCTGAATAAGAGTTAAAAGAATAATGTCCACAAAAGTGGTGCTGCACAGTAAAATTTGGAGAAATTGCTTGGACCATGTCAGAAAAAAGGCAAACACAAAATGTACACAGAGATTTCGAAGCCTATGCCAACAAAAAAATGAAAAGTATAGCGCTTCCTCCAAATTATACAGTAACTATACTGCACGATAACCTTAGGTCTTTTGTAGGTTGACTTTGCTGCAGACTAGGGAGTACCATTGGACTGATAAATTTTACAAATGTAAATTCTTTGTTATAGGGTTATTTTGAGTGATGTACTCATTCTACATAACTAAGAAAAAAAACAATAATGAAAAATTAGGGCTCCCTAACGCTACTGACAATGTAAATGTCCAATAATAATAAATTCACCACTGCTATCCATGAATGACGATGCAGACAAATAGGAAAGAGATAAAGACAAGTGACGTTCAACATATGCAATTTACTATTAACAAACACAAATGACAAAAAATAATCATGAAATATGCACAGAAGTGTAAACATTCATAGGCAAAATATGGCAAAAGAGAAGTAAAAAGGGTGATAAACCCTTAAAAACAGTAAGTGTAATTATGAATCAATTATAAAAACAAAACTAAAGTCTTCTCTCAAACCTGCCTTTGAGCTGAGCAGTGAACTGGTGACAAATCAAATGACGTGACAGTATTGTGTAATAATGCACAAAAAATCCTGTGGACTCATAAAACTGTGAAATCCAGTACAGCAGTATGGATTTTTCAGTAACATATAGTAACTGATTAGAAGAGCTTGGTCATTGTCTGTTCTTAAACCAGCCAACACATTTAAAAACAAAGTGCTTCATCAGGGCTCAAATCATTGATATAATAAAGAAAATGTGCACAACAGACAACTAAATAATGCAAGGTACAATATTAATCAATATATTGATACATATATGGTAATAGGCAAGACATGGACAGCAACCATATAATAAAAAGCATAAATAAATGAGTATTGATGATACTGAAAATATAAATATACCAAACAAATTTATAAATGTAGCGTACATATTAAACAGTTTTCATTGAATGGTGTGATGGACGGATCGGAATCCTGGCCAGGATGGACCCTGCTTCATTGCCTGACCACAAGGCCATTATAAAGAAAAGTCTGAGAGGGAGCTATGATATTACCCTTCCATGCCAAAACATGGATACAGAAGGACACAACAGCGGCCGCTATGTCAGTGCTGGCATCCCATTAGCAACTGAGGGACAACAGGGATGGGCTTTGGAGACTGGAAAGAGACAACACCCTCCCTTGTAAACTGGGTGGCAGCATCCCATATGGTGAGCCTCAGTATGGATGCCTGAAAGGTAACATGAGAACTGTAGTCTCATAGGGCTGTCCTGTCAGGTTATGTGGGGGCCACCAGGAGGAGCTGCTAGATATTGACTGCACAAGTACGAGGGTGGTCCTGCTTGACCTAGAAGTACATCCTATGGGTTGAACACCAGAAGTGCTCCCGGATCAGGTATTAATAAGGGAGCCTTCCAATTGGCCCAGAGAGTCAGAGATGGACATCACTTGGCTGGGAGAAGTGGAGGAAAATGGAAGGCACAAAGGAAGTGACTGACAGTACTATCAGGCTGTACTGTGTTGTGTGGGAGCCGCTATGACACAGTGGGAAGGAAACCTGTAGAAGGTACACATTTTTGTAAATAAAAACACTTTTGTTTGAACTCAGGACTCTCTGTGTGTGTAGTTGTTTCTGGGGTTAGGGTGCTATTACACCACCTACAGGCCACAACAGAAAATCTGGAAAAATTATGCATGAAGAAGGTTAGAATACTGAAACGAGAAATAGGATGAAAAAAACAAATTGTGTTGGTGAACAGCCTGACAGAATTGAAAAACAGTGGTCAACTCAAATCATTGGTCTTATCGGTCCTTGTAAATTACAGGTGTCAAGTGTTTAAATCCAAAATGATTCTCTGGGAAACAAGTGCTTACTAAAGTCTCCACTTTGGGGAGAGGTTTCAATATTTCTAAAACTGACAATTTTAAATCAGCATCTAATATTACTTTCATGTTCTGCAATACGAAACCAAAATAAAAGAATTTGCTCCGTAAATCAACAGTTTAGTACTGAAACTAATACTGTACAATGTTACTGATTGCAGTGTCAGCAGAATCACCCTCAAGTACATTAGGACAACAAGAACAGAACGGACATGCAGACACAGATAATGTCCAACTTTAAAGAACAAATTAGAATTAGATATGGTGGTAAATATTATGGCACATAAATGACTGGAAATAAGATCTCACACAAATACGTAATTAATGGAAATGTATTAAAAGTGGGAATAAGACTGAGAATATGCCATTAGCAGTTTCACCTATTCTTATTACCCAAATGAGAAGAATCCTATTGTGAGGTTTTTTGTTGGGTGTTAGTAAGTTTTTGCCAATGTGTAAAGCATGTATAAATGCATTATTAATGCATTCTGAAGAATAGCTATCATGAAAATGAGACTTCAAATCTACCACAAGAGATAAAATGTTCTCATATGTAGAACAAACCCGCTTTAGGCGGAGGAATTGTAATATAGGTAAATTGCCTATTAGCTGTCTGGGATGAAAAACTAGAGGCATGAGTTAGTGTGTTTCTGTTTGTGGTTTTGCAAAACACAGTAAATTGAAATGAGTAATTGCTTTGTAAGATAGAAATGTCTAAAAGTGATGCATTAGATTGACCATAATCCAGGGCAAAGATAAATACGAAACACAATCACGTCAATATTGATAAAAAGGTAGCAACAACACAGGATCTCTGTCCCAAACCATGAATATATCATCATTGTACCTACACCATTTGATATACAGTATAAAAGTGATTTTGTTTTGTTAACACACAAGAGTTTTCAAATGTAGAAGATTCCAGATTTGCAGAGAATGGGCTAAAGCAATTTTAATTGCAAGTCCTTTATGATGGCGATAGAAGCCGTTGTTAAACACAAAATAATTCCAATTGAAGACAAGCACAGTCAAATCATATAGAAAATTAGTAACATTCAGCTGCTATGCAGAACAATGCAATAAAGTGGAGCAAACAGCTGATGCTGCTTCTGTTTGGGGGCAGGATTCAAAATCAAACATATCTAATAAATAGTTAGGTGTGTAAGCAATCAACAATATATGGCAAATAAAATCTACAGATTGTCCAATATATATTACATAATTAGATTTTATCAGTTGTTCTTATTCATAATAAATCATTTGTTTTAAATATTATACTTGTTATTTGCATCTGCCTTTTCTGTTTGTTGTTTATGCTGCCTTACTTGATGGCAAATATATCTTAAGTGATTTATCTGATGAGACATATCAATTTAAATTGCACTTTTTTTTTATAAAAAAAAAATCTTGGGGAGGCAGACTAGGGAGATGAGACGTGATCTTCTCAGAAGACAATTTGAAGTCTCGCGAGAGACACGTTAACTTGCTAACAGCTCTTAAAACAACGACAAGCGACAAGCAAAACTCGCCAGCAGTGGAAAGCCAGCAGATGATCCAATCGCTTCTCCTTGGGTGTGTTCAGCCACCCTCCCTCTTCACAACGCGAGCGGCAGAGACACGAAGTGGCAAAAAGGACAGCTGCTGTACTGGCTTTGAAATGATCGGGTAGTGAGACAAGCAGAATAGGCAGTTCGCCAGCAGCTGAAAGACAGCAGATGATCCGACGGCTTCTCCTTAGTGTGTGGTCAGCACCCCATTCACAACGCGAGCAGCGTTATACATACTGCGAGAAACACATTTAACCACGCCCAGGGCCGGAAATAAAGGACAAGTATTGCTTTTACAACGTCATGTGAGACAAGGCAGTAAGCCATCATTTAAAACAAGTCCACGGACATCTAACCTAGCAGTTGTTGGATTGCTTTTGGCAGACACGCATCATGTGCTCCCAGCTCTTAAAACAACGACAAGCAACAAGCAAAACACACAGCTCACCAGCAGCAGAAAACCAGCAGATGATCCGACTGCTTCTCCTTAGTGTGTGTTTAGCCACCCTAACCTCTAATCCCCCTCCTCTCCACTCCCTTTACAACGCGAGTGGCAGAGACACGAAGTGGCAAAAGGACAGCAGCTGTGCAGGCTTTGAAATGATTGGGTAGCGAGACAAGCAGCTGAAAGACAGCAGATGATCCGACGGCATTTCCTTAACGTGTGTTCAGCCGCACCCCCTTCACAACGCGAGCAGAGTTATACGTCCTGCAAGGAAGAGATGTAACCACGCCGGGGCCAGAAATAAAGGACAAGCATTGTTTTTAGAAAAGTTTTAAAGTAAAAGTGAAAATAATGCATATGTAACAATTCCCATGAAAATAACAATCTCTTTAAATTGTATATCTGGTAAACCAAACACGGGGTTGGGCGAGCAAAATGAGTAGGGGGCGGAGCCCCCTAATGTTACATAAATTATCGGTTGAAAATATGTGAACCTGCCTTCTTAGAAAAGAAAAAATGGATATGAACTGAATCATGGAATCCAGGATGTCAAAGCAGCTTCAGACAAGGTTGGGTTCAAGGCTACTAGATAGTCAATACTGCAGTAAAATTAAAAATCAGGCATTAAAGAACAAGCAAACAATCCTAGAAGATGCAACAGAGCCCTGTGAGTGACTCCCACCATGTCCCATTGTCACTTCCTCCCACAATGAATTGAATTTGTTTTCACACTATGCTCATTACAGTCCGCCTTTCTAAAAGAGAATGCAGCTATACCTTGGTGATGCGGGGGTGACTGCAGCGCACATTGCGCCGACCCGGATGCATCCAGTTGAGTTCTGGGCTGTGGCAGTTCTGTCGCAGGAGGCACTTCTTATTTGCCAGGCACCATCCACAGTCAAAGCTGGGCTCTGCTTTCAGACACATCCCACAGCTCTCCCTCTGAGCCTCACATTTGTACAACAAAGCTGGGAAAAAAAGTGGAGGAGTGGGGAAATTCAATAAACACATAAATAAACAAACCACTGCAGTCACATATTTAAGAGATACCACTATTTCTCTGTCCACAATGTAATTACTGTTATGCTCTGAAAGAAGTGTTCCAACTTGTTTCCCCTTTAAAATTCAATGGTCTGATTGTTTAATTTTTTTTAATACTTTCATAAATCGGATAGTATTTTATTTATTTTGCACACCCTCACAACTATAGGAGACACAATTCAAGTCCCAACTTTAGACAGCAGACTCTGATAATTGCCAAGCAAAACAAACAATTGTTCCTCAGCAGAAATGCAAGGCCCGGGGCCGGCCGCCTCCTGCTCTCATTCTGGAATTTATATGCAAGACATTTTTATTGCCATTGCCTGTTCTTCAATGGTTTCCCCCACTGTCTTTACAGAAGTAAAGCACAACACCTGCTTCCAAGATTCTAGGAAGATTCCTTGCTAAAGACCATGGAAAAAGGGGCACGCATTGCTGAAACGGCTTATAGCTGCAAAATAAAGCAATAGAGCCTAATATCAAAAGTACAGGCCACCAGGGGAAGTTTGTAGGAATATAATTTTTTTTTTAAGTACTACATCAAGCCAAACCACACAGATACCAGAACCAACCATCGGGCATTCTAATACTTTGTCAGTATAGCTCATCTCTGTGCTTGAGATCACTTTTTTTTCTTTAATAATGCTCTTTATCAACTAAATGATATTTACTGACCACTTCTTCTGTATCTTCAGTGTCAAATGAAAAGAAAAAAAACTCAGGCAACCATAATGGTGTGCCATACCTGACAGAAGAGAGTAGGTAAAGTTCAGCTTAATAGAGAGAAAGGGACATAAGGGAACTATTCTCAATAAACAATGGCCTTTGAAGGGAACAGTTAGTGCATTCTAATTAAAAACCTTGGTCTGAAAGCAGGCCAGAGTGAGCAGACAGGCTTCAGAGGTCTATAGAACTGAAAGAAGACCTCGAGAATAAGAAAAGAATAAATTGGAACATGAATTCATTAAGCCACATCCCTTTACAAGAAGAAAAGGGAGAAGATTAAAGATGGGAGATGGAAAAATGGCACTGATAGCATAAGATATTGTACTACTACAGTCCACATTACTACATTTTTGTTTAAAAATGCAGACATCCATCTCCATTTTCGTCTTTCATTCACACTTCTCCAGTGTTTTCAACTCCAAAAAATTGAGACTTCTGAAAATGCTCTCCAGAGTCTACTGAAAATGGCAGCTTGGCATTTCAGTGTGGAAGGGCAAAAAAGCAGTTCTTTGAAAACTTAAGATGAATCGCGCTCTGATTTGTTCATGCTTATTATGTGTCTCTTCTCTGATTGGATCCTGCTCATTACAATGTCTCCCTCCACTGAGAAAATCATATTCCAGCATATTGGGCAGAGAAAAATTGCTTTCTATGGTGTTTGTTGTGCTGCTTACCTGTATGCATCTAAATTGCGTTTTGTACAGTATGAATGCTGTATACATGCACAGCAGGCAAAGAATTTACCAGTCGCAACACAATTTTGTGAATCATCCCGTGACTGGCAGCATTACCACTGTAGTGAAAAATTCAGAGCTCTGTGAAAATCAGATTGCAATTAACTCAGTTGACAGGCTTTTACCAATGGTTATTACTTAAACCTGATCCGTTAAGTAAGGAGGGGCGCTTTACGCAGAAAAATGAATAACAAAGCGTTTAACAAATTGGACAGGTGTAGAATGCAGCCAAGCTCATAAGGATACAGGACAGAGATACAAGAGAACAATGCAGTAAAGCAAAGATATAGACACATGTGAGCACACATTTAGTCATTTATTTTATCTACTGAGTTAGTTTTACAAATGTTTGGTATAAAATGCACTCTGATTAGCCATCGCCAGTTCTGAAGAGTGTTACTTCAACTGTAATGAGTGCGCTAATATGACATGGAAGTAATTTGCTATAGCTAATTTTAAGAGTTTCTGCATTTTTCTATGCTGTGAACGAGCTATCAGAGTCATGCATGTGCTAATAGTCTTGAAAGTGCATAAAGCACAAGGGAGTCTGATTTTCACTAAACAGTCCAATCAGGGATCAAATATTCCTACTGATGTGCGCATGCTCAGTGATTACAGTGCATTGTGTGCATTTTCTGTCTTTTTAGTGTGGATGGAGATATTTTGTAAGCAATGTGAAAATACTAGTAAGGAAAGAGATTGTTCTCATTAAAAAACATTGGTTTTAAGTAAAAACATAGTATTGTTGACATAGCCTATAATACTTAGAAGCACACAAGGAAGTCTCAGTGGCCTGCTTTTATTGGTACATTACTCTTAGTGAACACTTCCCAAAAGCCAAAAGTGTAAGTGGGTGCTGAAGAGTTCACTGATTTTGTTGGTAAAGTCTAGTTTTGTGGCACAGCTCTTTCACAATTGCACTGGCAATATCTGGTCCAAAATGCTCTTTTGATAAATCAATATTTAGAATGTTTATTCTTTTTAAATATCAATTTTTACCATTTTTTGGAATAAAAATTCTGTAAGCTTGCACTTCAGCATGTGAGCTCATGTACTCATTGCTTGGTAGAAGCTCATTCTAAAGCCATAAATACAGCATTTGTGTCTCACAAACATCTTGGACACCCCCGCTTTCCTAAAACATGGCTTTGGTAAACTCACAGGTGCACAAACTTCATTTTACAATGCAACACAGTTTTTGGATCACTTGTTCCAACAAGGCTCCTGCCAATCAGTTTATTTGTATATCTAACATGTAATTAAATATCTCGCAACACTACACTGAAATTAAAATTGAAAAGGAATCAAACAATGCGTTCAAATGCATAGGAAGGAGCAAGCAGTATCAGTAAAGAACAATGCATTAAATTGAGCAAGCAAAAAACACGCAAGGCAAAATTCTATTTAGAAATTGCTACAGACTAAATTAGGTAACATGGTAATCAAACGCAGAACATTCACTTTGATTCTCAATGTAAGGATTCAAGAAGCCACAGAGAAAGAATTCAAGAGAGCGGTCAGACACAACAGGTCAAACAACAAACAGTGAAGTATCAGAACTTCTAAAATGTTGGCTTCAGAGGATCTCGGGGCTTTGTAGGTAAGCATACAGCAGGGTTACCTGTAGAATTATGAGATTATGATATTTATGCAAGAGTTCTAGAATTAGCATTTTACACCATTTGGAATTTGCTCATTACTCTTTTGCCAGGAACAATAAAAAGGGACTTGAGGCAATCCTAAGTGTTTCTGTGAATGGGATAATTAAATTATGTTGGACTTTGGGAATGTTAAGTGTTAGAAGCTGGTATACAGGTAATGTGGAGAAGGTACTGCACTACATGATAATGTGGGGGCTACAATGATAAAAAAGATCCATCAGTAGAATTCTTGAAAAGTGCTCCAAAGGACACAGAGAAGTTAAGAGAGTTAATGAAATAGCTTTCTGAAAACTGACCCATCTTGTTGGGAAAAATAAGCAAAGTTGATTAAGGCACAGAAAAGTAAGATAAGAATCAAGGTTATAATTATTTTAGGGATTAGGAATTGTGCCAACCAGCATGCAAGCTTAATTTTTGCTAGACTGGGGTCATGTTGATGGAAGCTAAAAAAAAATAATCAAACCCAAGTTTCTTCTTCCTGTCCATGAAAGTGATTTCATTTTGACACTGCTTATAGATGAGTGCCATTATCAGCACAAGCAAGGAACATAAGCACATATACCGGTCAGTTGAGTAATCTACTGAAGTGTAAAACGAATAGTTTTCAATTTCAAAGAAAGTCAAGTGAAGGTGTTAGTGATGGACTCAACATGTTAAGGAAAAGTTGGTTTGTCAATGAAGGTGTTAAAGTGCTTTAGGAGTATGGCAAATAATTCAAAACAGCAATGAAGTCAAGGAGAGGATGGGCAGGGAGCAATGCTGAAACCACATATGACATTACTGTCAAATCTGTTCATGACTGTTGTAGAAAAAGAAGAAATGCAAAGACATGCAACCAGAACTGCACACATTTCTAAATTACTTCAGAAGGTACACGGGAAAGGAAAAGACATAAAAGCTAAAAATGCAGCCTTAAGGCATTAAATCCTGGAGGAATGAGACAAGTCTAGCTAACACTATAGAACTATACAGTACTGCATAACATGCATTATATGTATTCTTAAAATTCAGGTAATTTGGGAAGTAAATACATATCTCATGTCTCAGTGTTTCAGCCATGTTCCTATATGATGTCTAAGTCACAAGATCACTGAGACCAAAATAACAGCATTCGCCTGCTAATCACTGGGTTTTCAAGTGGTAACATTACTAGAACAAAACATGGGAGGGTCAGGAATAAAAATGTTCACCTTTCATGGATGCTGGTTTGTCAATGAAGAAATCTTCATCCCACACCACTGAGAAATCCACAGCCAGGTCCCCAACGTCATCACCCTCGTACCAATACTGAGGAGGAAAAGAAAGAAGTGTTTATCACAGCTCTCCACATTCTCACAGGTTCTTTGTATTTCTGATCTTCTCTGGGGATGCCACATTTCAGTTCATGAGTTTCTTTAATCTTTACTATCATGCAACTTTATTATACAGCAACAAAGAAGTGGTAACCTGCTATGATATTAAAGAAGGAAGGCAAGCTGCTGTCTCTGAGGCATTTACTGAAATACAGCAAGAAGATGGTTTTCAAAAATAGCACAGAGGTTCTCATTATATAAGGCTCTGAGATAAATTCTTTACTCCTTCCTTCCTTTGTCTTCCTTTTATTTTCTTCAGCCCAGTACTGGGTAATGAAAGAAAATGAAACAGAATAAAATATATATAACAAAAGACCAACAGAACATCAACTGGAAAAGTCAAGGCAGTTGAAATATGCAAAAAAACTAAATTCAGCTCAGTGGATTAGAAGGATAATGTACAGGGATTCTCTCATTTAATGTTGCAAAGAGCAAATGATTAATCAAAGATTTACATCTGAATCTATATGAACTCAGCTTAACACCCAGTGTAGGAATTAAAAATTCAATCATAAAGCCACCTTTAAAAAATAATAAAAACAACAAACGTGAAAACCTAAACACTCTGATGATGACTCACAATTTCACAATTGGTGGGTTGTTGTATTTTGATCTCCTTCCACCATTAGGGCCCTTTATTAGTTTTCTTCTCAGCCTAATGCACAGTGGTTTTGGTTAGTAGCCCACCCTCAATTTTAAGGTGCTACCTCTTGTGAATGACATTTCTTTGAACTTTCAAATGATGTCCATCAGTTCAACTACACCAACATGCTCAGTGTTGTTCTCTAGGACGTTCTGAAACTAGAAGTGTTTCATCCATGATGCCCACTGGCTAACTTTGTTGTCCAATGTACATTATGAATATTGTAATACTGCCTACAAATGTAGTTTGTCTGCAATGTTGTCTCCTGGTAGATTTTCTGGAAGAGTGCAAAAAACAAAAACTATACTTATTCATGTTTAGTTTAAAATCATACCCTAACAGTATTTAAGAAATGGCTAGATGGGATATTTTGATAAAATAGCACCTAGCTGGCCAAGGCTACATCCACACTATTATATTTTAATTTAAAAATGTCACTTTTAAATTAAAACTATCTTCATCCATGCAGCATTTACAACAGAATTTTTGGCCCATACTTAAACAACAGAAAATGCATATGATGTAGTTGCCCAATTACAATGGGCATTCACTCAGCACAGACATCTTTAACCAGGCAAATGGCATATAATTTTGGCACAATTTTACACCCAATTTGCAGTAGCCAACTGATATTTTCAGTCAGCCTCAATTCAGTTTCATCTGCCATCATTTCACATGCAGCATGAGAGTGGTTGCTATCAGAAGAATTTCTGTCATGTTCAAAATTTCAATTAGCTGTCTTGTAGTGTGATAGATCTCACAAACCGAATTTTATGTCACCATCAAATTTCCTGAAATTCATTGTGCAGTGACAGCCGAGACTGTGCATTGTATACAGTACGTATAGTCTAAGCACCCATGTCGTGTCACGTCAATCAGAGCAAATGTTCTTGTGCAGTCTGAGCATGTATGTGACTGGTGACTCTATCACACAGTGTGAACACTCGCTTGACCACTACTTCCAAAAATTGCAAAGAATGCACTTCAGCTGCATACAGATAAGCAACACAACAAACGCTATGGAAAGCAACATATATCGCAATATGTTTTTCTTCCACAAAAAGAGACCAATTAGGGAATGAAATGCTGTTATGAGCAGAATCCATTCAGGAAAGAGTCACTTATCAATCACAAACCAGCAAGAGAACAATGTATTCTTTGTTGAAAAATCTTTCATTTTTGCCCATCTGAACTGAAACATCAGGCAGTTTTTTAAAAAGTATATGGCTCTCAAGATGCTTTTCAGAAGCATTCATTTTTTGCATTGAAAATGAGAGGCAAAAATGGAATGAAATGTCTGAAACAAAAATGTATTAATTTAGATAGGGCCCAAATGAGCTTGATGGGCTGAAAGGTCTCCTGTCTTTTATGAAAAATCTTAATGTACTTTTCAGGGCTGAAATGTTTGTGGTCTTTGAGACAATTATTGATGGAAATGGGAAGAAAAGGCATCATATGACTGTACATGAAAATGGAAGTTTTTGTCATAACTTTTGGTAAATTGTCTTTATATATAACTAGCAAAATACTCGAGCTTCGCAGCGGAGAAGTAGTGTGTTAAAGAAGTTATGAAAAAGAAAAGGAAAAATTTTAAAAATAACATAACCTGATTTTCAATATAATTATTTTGTGAGTGTTATGAGTGTTGCTGTCATCAAGGATTTCATTATCATTATTTCTTTCAATCAGGTTCGTATTTGGAGCATGTGTTGTGTTCAAGTTACATTCCGTGTTTGCCAACCGTTGTACAGATATCAGGTTTCATTCATTGATTCCTTTCTTACTGCATCAATAAACAGCTCGTCTTCCTCTTTATTTGAGACATCACGCACTGCATGCACAGGTTTTTTTTTACACTGTCTTCCTTTAGCTGGACATTGACTTTTTCCACCATGTGCTTTGTTTCCGCAGTAGCTGCACTTATGAATATGCTTGTATGTGTCACTCGCTTCATATTCTTTTGCTGCCTTCTCAAATGTGTAATGCGTTTTTTGTTCAGCACTCTTTGGAGCTCTTCCTTGTTCTCCGCATACTGCGTTCACAGTCAGTTCACGTGAGCCGCTCAGAGTACATGCATCGAAGGTTCTCAGCTGTGCTTGTGCTATCTTGTGTCCATGGCTTTATTTAATGTTAGCTAAGACCCAGCACTTAAAAGTTTCTCTCACAGTTTTGCTACATTTGTGCCAAACACCATCCTGACCATCTCATCTTCGTTTCCATAAGCACAGCCCTAAACCCGCGAATATTTAGCGGTAGAGTGTTTCTATTGGATTGTCGCTGACGGACGGCCTTATATGGGCAGGCACTCAATTATGTGGAAGGCGTGACGATGAGAGACGCAACTCCGCTTCACACGGTGACTGAGCTGCAGGCTATGGCCGGTATATATGTACATAAGTAGGTTCCAGTTATGACTGTTACACGTAGAATTTCGAAATGAAACCTGCCTAACTTTTGTATGTAAGCTGTAAGGAATGAGCCTGCCAAATTTCAGCCTTCTACCTACACGGGAAGTTGGAGAATTAGTGATGACTGTGTGAGTGAGTGAGTCAGTCAGTCAGTGAGGGCTTTGCCTTTTATTAGTATAGATACGTTACTGTGGCTTTTGTTTGTCTACCCAGCATTTTAAGTCACCTGTAGCTCGCAAACCATTTGACCTATTGACATGAAATTTGGCACAAACATACTATGCGACTATACTATCCACTTTTGAGGTGATGATTGACCTCCAAGGTTATTCCACTTTTTATTTTATTTTAAAATCAACTCTTGGCAGCGGCTAGCAAGGCAGCCATGCAGCACATGCGTACAGGTGCCATTCTCATCCCTACCATCTTCACCGTTACCTCCCCAACTTCTTCATATCTTAAATCATTCTTGAGGCAGATTGAAGATTTAAGTGCCAGGTTAAGTGAAAAATTAAAGAAAATGTTCTAAGTATTGGCAACACAAATACTGACTTAATCAGTTTTAATGTGAAAAGATGCCGACGAAAGAAGAGAAGAAGCGGGTCGCTAGGGTAGAGAAAAGAAGAGCTGCTAAGGAAGCAGCAAGTGCATCTGCCTCTGAGCAAACAAATGCTGAACGTACAGAGAAAGAGTCTGAAAACTCTGAATGCTCAAGTCAAGTGTATTCACAGCATGTTATCATGCAGTGCGCCGTTACTGGTTGATGTATAAATATGGTAATAAAATATCACATGATCACAAACCTGCTGGATACTGTGGACACTACCTAGCAGGGCTCTGTTTTGCTAGTTTGGGAACATCCAAAATAGTACAAGAAAAGAGTCAGTCAAAGTTTGTTCATCTAGTTAATACGGTTTAGCCTAAAGCAAGCACTCTGGGGATACATCAGTACAGCAAAGATGAAAGAGATGGAGTTTTAATGGGCCTAGTGCAGGAATTCTTTTGAAATTCAATTAATTTCAATTTATTCCTATATAGCGCACTTTCCATTAGACAGGCTATTCACATTTACAGTTACATTACACTTAAAATAAAACATCACATAATAACTTTATGTGGACATTTTTGCATAATGATGGGTTGCACAGTAATTCAATGTTTATTAGGATCTTCATTTAGTAAAGAATTTTCATTTCCTATGTCATTGCCTAGTGTGGTACATGGCTGGCCGTTCATCCCGGCCAATACCCCCAGGCCGCCAGATGGAGCCCTCCTTGCAGCATAGAGGTGCCCCGAATGCCAGCAGGGAATTATGGACAATGGACTTTTAATGCACAGCCCTGCTGGATACCATGGGGGCCGCCAGGAGTCGCTGCAGGGAGGCCCAGAGACTATTTGTCTTACGCCCAGGAAGTACGTCATAGTCACGGAGACAAAGGGAACGATGTGCTTCCTGTGTGAAGAAAAGAAGGATTTTTATCTGACCCGGAAGTGTTCCAGGTCACATGGACAGAGAGGGTGAAACGCTTCCGGGTCAAGGAGTATAAAGGACTGTGGGAAATCCCAGACGGACGAGCTGAGTTGGGAGGCAGGGTGGCTAAGTGTCTGGGAGTGGAGGATTGGTTTATTTGTGATTTGGGTTATTGTTTATTGTTATTGGAGAATTGTGGAGAGGAGCATGCTTTGTGCACTTTATAATAAATCTTATTATTGGACTTTTACCTGGTGTCTGACGAGTGGTCTGAGGGTACAAGGGTGCGAGAAAACCCTTATCTGTCACACTAGGAAGTAGTGGTCCAGCAGAAAGATCATGGATGAATCTGAGCATTTAAAATAAAGTGGCGAAGAGCAGATATAGAGAGTTTACAAGCAGCACGCCAGTTAGAAGTAAAAAAGTAAAGTAGGCAAAAATAATTACACAGTTAAAAAATGAAAGAGATGATGATACAAACAATTTCAGCTGCTGAACCTTTAAAGATAAGATTACATTTTCACCTAATTTTCTGATTTTGCAAGTACTGGTTAATTCCATAAAACATTAACATTAAAATGAGTTACTTGCTAAAATAATTCATAAACTAAACTTTGTATTCTGTCTTCACGCACATTTCGCAACAAAGTGCAGTGACCCACTGCACTCTGATCGAGGACCATGTCTTTGTGAATGGGCAGCATGGTGGCACAACGGTGAGTACTGCTACCTCACAGCTCCGGAATCCAAAGTTTGATTGCTCACCAAGGCAAGGTCTCCACTTCTTTGTGTAATTTTTCCTCCCACATTTCAAACACCGGACAGGTTAGATTATTTTAATTTTCGGCCACAGCAGAAGGTGTTTACACATTATGCACTTACTTTTGACAAAAGAGAAGCCAAACTGAAAATGTGCCCCTTTCTGTGGCATACAATGTGGTAATGTGAGTGTGGCCACTTGCAGGGAATTTTTTTTTTACTCAAGATCGACCTGTGCTTTCATTTTAATCAGTAAAAAGCTTTTAAATGTCACACAATCAGTGTGAGCACTCCTGCTTTTTCACACATATTTCCCCTTTAATAAAAGTTAATTCATAAAATAGATTTTGGCAAGAAAGATCTTGGGCTCTTTATTGAAAAGTAACAGGGATTTAAAACATCACACAGTCTGTTATTTATGATGTGCTCAGGCTTTTTTCCCTTTTTAATTTACAAGCTGCCTGCCCTCATTAAACCAATATTTAACAGACTGCTTGATTGGGCAAAAATATTTTCAAATGACCAAACAAAGAACATTATGAACAGTCCAGAAGACAAAAATGATCCATTGTCTCCTATGGTAAGTGAACAATTATTATAAAGGAATGCACTGCAGGAGACATTTTACTGATTTTTAACATATAAGGAGGACAACACAAGTTGAAAACCAGTCATTCAAAAAAGTGACAGGCATCTTAATTAATGGAAAAACTGGAATCATGTCATGCCAAGGGCAGAAGACAGGTGCCACTAAAACTAAATTAGCAGAATTTGTAACCAAATAACTGTTGCCCCAAGAGCAAGGAAACAAATGGACAGCAGATGTTAGGTGGGATTGGCCAGCTGTGTGGATCAACAAGATGAGGCATCTGCCGATTGGTAGGAAGTGGCCAGCTGCACAAAAAAGACAAGATCGTGCATGGAGACAAGCCAGCTGCAAGGACACACATGATGTGGTGACTGCTGGGTGATTCAGTCCTCAAGCCATATAAACAATACGAGAACAGGATGAAGCACCAAAATGGGTAACAGCAGCTAAAGATGACCAGCAGTAGCTACAGAGGCAAAGAAAGACACAAGATGGATTCCCATTTCTCAGCGATAAAGGATTTGAATGAAGAGCTGGTCTCATTTTTCTTTTATAGTTCTTTGAATTTTTTAATCTTTTGTCCTTAAAATACAAATGCATCAAAATGGGTAAACTAATAACATTGAAAAAAGAAAATATTACTTAAGTTCTCAAACCTCATGTTACTTTTTCCCTCATTACCTTCATTCACCACATTTTTCTGGAGGCTCATATTACTTGTGGGGTTTGGATTTGAACAGGAAATGTTTAGTTTTAATAAAGAGTGAAAAATGTAATGACAAATATAGAAATAGAAGGCTGAACAAGCATTGTCCTGTTCACAGATTTAAGGAAGGTCCAATTGCACACTATGCACTTATAATGCCAACCATCCTTCTCTTTGTTGAAGTCCTGTATTGTGAATGCACACTGTGTAGACTATAGGGGCATTCATGCTTCAGATGCAGAACCCAAATGATGACCAAAAAATTAACAATGACAAAAGAAAATGGTTTTATTACCCAAAACAGGTGAATATTCAAAAGATTTCCGATAAACACAAAAGGCCTTAAAACTAAAAAAATACGTAAACATTCTGGCCGTTCTGTTTAACCTCTAGCTTTCTTTCCTTGCTTTGCTTCTTCACAATAGCTTCCTCCCAACTCCCAGGCCCACTGTATACCGACTGCAGGGGTCATTTTATGCATGGGTCAGGAAATCCACCCAGGTGAGCACTTACTAATGTTTCTGGGTCAACTGGCTGGCACTCAAAGGTCTGCACATGACCCTGAGGAGCTCCCCCTAGCGGCATTAAGTTTCCCTGCAGATGTTTCTCACCACAGAGTGAAATTAGGGTGGGCCAGTCTGTCTGTCCTCCCAATATTCCTGTGATTTTAACTCCCTGTGTGCTGTAGTGGCCTGGGAGACATAAACAAGAGTAACAATTTGGTTGTTCCATATCCCACTTTCACAACTGCTTGTTCCTTCTTGACCAAAGCACCAATTTAAATGCAACTGCTTTAAAACATATTGAATATATGGCACTAAACAAAGCACACATTCAAACATTTAGGTTTTGGTCTTCTTTGTTAAAAATCTCCACTGTATCATTGGAATCAGTCTTTTAATGGCTCTTGCTTTTAGTTGAACAATTTTCAGAAAATATTCTGGTTTCTCAGGGTGTTGGAGAGAGGAAACATGTTGCATGTTGGTGGGGCATTCAAGTAAGAATTTCACTGTACATATGAGAATACTACTACTACTGCTATTATATAATGTACAAGTGCGTCAGGTTACATTTCACTTACAGTGACGCTTGCTTTCAGATCCTGCATGTTCACTAGCTGTTCATTACTACAACCTCCCAGTTCATTATTAGGAGCTGCAAGTTTAATTTTTCCAGCTGCACATTGTATATTATTCTTAACAGGTGAAGCTGTAATCCCTTTAGCCTCTGCATTGTTTGATTTATAATAAAAGGGTGTTTTCCTTCAGACCATTTTCTTCAAGTACCTCCTCATTTAGATACTATAATTTGAGTTGGGAGTGGGGAATGTAAGGGGCCTGAGAGCGCTTTTCTGCAGCTAGATGCTTGATATATCTAAAAACTACCATAAACAGTACCGTAAGTACAAGTTTCTAATGTGTTTGGGGGATTTTAGCTGCTTGCAAAGTGATTAATGCTGCATGATCAACATTCAGGAAAGAACACACTAATAAGTTATTGGCATGAACATTTTTATTATATCAGTACACAAAAAAAAAATCTTGAATCAATTTTTATTTGGATAAACAAACTGCAATATTGCATATGCTATAGCAACTACTAACAGTTTTTCAGAATTCCTCCTTGAAAAAAAGAAGGTGGTTTGCTTTACAGCTGAGGAAATGTAGGGATAATTGTAGTCATCTGTCTCAATTTTAAGGAAAAGACTTTAAAAATTCAAAATCTGTGGTAATGCTCTCTGAAAAAAGACCTTAGATTGACCCGTAAGGACTAAATTGTTACTCTGTTATTTGCTCCAGCATAACTTTAATTATAGGTTGTGCTTCCTGCCAATGTGTTTGGGAGCAAATAAATAATAAAAGCACAAACTAATAATTTTTAGCCACTATAACCATTCTCAAAATTACATAGAAAACAAAAATGACTTTTTGTTTAAATAAATTCTTTGAAAGCTGATATTCTCATGACTCTGTGCACAGTTAAAGAGAAATATTTACTGAACTGAAGAATTCTAGAATTTCTCTATAACAGATCTTAAATACAGAAGTCTTGTTACAAAGTTAAAAATGAGTTATCACATGACAGAGGCATCTAAATTTAAAGACATTTGTTATATAATAAGAATCTCCCTATTATATAAAAAAATCTTGGGACGGGACAAGATTTTTTCAGAGAGATGGAACAAGACATTTTCAGGGAGATAATTTCACAGGACGAGACTTTGTGCCAAGAGATGGATTGAAAACCTAACAGGTCCAATCAGGGGCGGAAATAAAAGACAAACAGTAGAAGAAGAAAAAACAAAGAGCAGAAGACAAAGTAGAACGTTGTAAAGAGGTTCAAAAACGTTGGTGCAATACACATGCAGAGCAGGTTAGAGATTATAAAAGTACTAAAATTTGAAAGTCTCAAAAAAATGATAGTAAAGATCGCATGAGCACTAACAAATAGAAATTATTACTCGGTTAAATAACGGAACAGCGAAAAGACATCGAATATATGGACATAGGTGATATGACAGAGCTACTACAAGTTTAATTTCAAAGAAACCACAATTCGGTCAGGTTTATAGTTATGATTATGGAGACGTGAGGCAGCATAGAATCAAAAGAGTTAAATGATTGGACGTATTAAAAATTCTACAGCCAATAATGAATTCAAATCGATATGTCCAAAACTATCGCACTTTACACAAAATTTATCTGAAAAACACAAAGAAGTTTTCTTTGATTTCTTTATGAATCAAAAAGATCACACTTGCATATATAATAAACCAACATTTGATGAATTGAAAGCAATAATAATTTCGAAAGATGGAGATATCAAAGACAGCAGCAGATCTGGGAAATGACTAGCTTGTAGGGCCCGCATAGGGGTTGGCAAACGAAGCAAGCAGGGGGCAGAGCCACCAAGTAATAATAAAATAGTAATATGGACTTAGCACATTTGAAAAAGTTGTGTTTATAAACTGCTCAAAAAATTAAAGGAACACTTTGAAAACACATCAAATCTCAATGGGAATAAAATCATTCTGGATATCTACAGTATATTGACAGGGACTGGGTAATGTGTTAGGAATGAAAGGATGACCCATTGTTTGATGGAAGTGAAAATTATCAACCTACAGAGGGCTGAATTCAAAAACACCCCGAAATTCAAAGTGAAAAAATGATGCGGCAAGCTAGTCCATTTTGCCGAAATGTCATTGCTCCTCATGAGACGACAGATAGTGTCCTGGGGGATCTCCTCCCAGATCTGGACCAGGGCATCACTGAGCTTCTGGACAGTCTGAGGTGCAACCTGGCGGCGTTGTATGGACCAAAACATAATGTCCCAGAGGTGTTCTATTGGATTTAGGTCAGGCGAGCGTGGAGGCCAGTCAATGGTATCAGTTCCTTCATACTCCAGGAACTGCCTGCATACTCTTGCCACATGAGGCTGGGCATTGTCATGCACCAGGAGGAACCCAGGACCCACTGCACCAGAATAGGGTCTGACAATGGGTCAAAGGATTTCATCCCGATACCTAATGGCTGTGAAGGTGCGATTTTCTAGCCTGTAGAGGTCTGTGCGTCCCTCCATGAATATGCCTCACCAGACCATATAAAACCCACCACCAAACCGGTCATGCTAAACGATCTTACAGGCAGCATAATGCGCTCCGCGGCTTCTCCAGAATCCTTTCACGTCTGTCACATGTGCTCAGGGTGAACCTGCTCTCAACTGTGAAAAGCACAGGGCACCAGTGGTGGATCTACCAATTCTGGTATTCTATGGCAAATGCCAATCAAGCTCCACAGTGCCAGGCAATGAGCACAGGGCCCACTAGAGGATGTCAGGCCCTTAGGCCACCCTCATGAAGTCTGTTTCTGATTGTTTGATCAGAGACATTCACACCAGTGGCCTGCTGGAGGTCATTTTGTTGGGCTCTGGCAGTGCTCATCCTGATCCTCCTTGCCCAAAGAAGCAGATACTGGTCCTGCTGATGGGTTAAGGACCTTCTATGGCCCTCTCCAGCTCTCCTTGAGTAACTGCCTGTCTCCTGAAATCTCCTCCATGCCTTTGAGACTGTGCTGGGAGACACAGCAAACCTTCTGGCAATGGCACATATTGATGTGCCATCCTGGAGAAGTTGGACTACCTGTGCAACCTCTGTAGGGTCCAGGCATCACCTCGTGCTACCAGTAGTGACACTGAGTGTAGCCAAATGCAAAACTAGTGAAGAAACAGTCAGAAAAGATGAGGATGGAAAAATGTCAGTGGCCTCCACCTGTTAAACCATTACTGTTTAGGGGGTCGTCTCATTGTTGCCCCTCTAGTGCATCTGTTGTTAATTTCATTAACACCACAGCAGCTGAAACTGATTAACAAACCCCTCTGCTACTTAACTGACCAGATTAATATCCCATAAGTTTCATTGACTTGATGATATACTCTGATTAAAAAGTGTTCCTTTTTTTGAGCAGTATATTACGCATGTAAGTAAGATAAGTGCCATAACATCCTTTCATGCTGTAGTTTCACGCAACATTCTAGTCTACCTTAAGGAGCAGTTGTTCCAAATTTCAGCCATTTCCTAAAAATGACAAATGTATAGATTTGACTCATTGATAGACATTTTATTTCTTTTATACAGTGTTCAGACATTCTGAAATAGGGTCTCCAAGGGACTTTAAGGGTACTCAGGGCGATGTTATGTAATTTCAAAGCTTAGATGTCAAACAAACATAAAACCTTTAAGATCAAGAGATGCGAAGGATACCTAAAATCACCAAGTAGGTGGGGTTATTTTTGTTAATTTTCCATATTCATATACAAATATCTCCAAATTATGCCATTTTGAACATGTGACAGTTTCCCTGCCACTGGTATTACTCCACAAACCTTCTATGTGACTTCAGGAAAATGATTCTGATTGTAACGTGAACTTAGCTTATATGATAACAAGGTCAAATCTCATTATAGAGAAGTATAGAATTTTTTCTACTAGTAGCAACTTTTCATTTAAGTTAGAAGATACTTATGAGGAGCTTTTCATTTAGAGGAAAGCAAATATAATTACAGCATCTACAGTACAATACTTAAATACTGCAATAAATATTTGCTCAGAAGCTGCCATACACAACAAAGTCATGCCCCCGACGGACTTGTTCATAGATATACTACTTAACGTGCAAAGTGGGAGAAAGCCAAGTGATTATAGGCAGCACACTTTACTGGATATATTAATCAATATCATGTCTGGAAAAATAAAAATAGTGGGTTACCAACAAAGTGTAGTTGGTGTTTAAATGTAAGTATGTTGAACAGTCAAGATGTTCTTAAACTCAAAATAAAGACATCAAAAACAGCTTCTGAAAGCAAGAAAAAAAAAGGTTGCAAAGTTCACACAGCAGCAAAGACAATGACAGTACAATGTCGAAGCTGAAAATGTTTAAAATTATTATAGTGCATTCATGCAAACTTATTATACAGTATTAAACTCTAAGGTGGAATTCCATACCATACAGTACATCAGTGCTGGTAATCATGTATCTCTACCTGTTGATGCTTCCATAAAGTACTGTCATATCACAAGTAACTGATAACATTTTTTTCTGGATTGTGATAAATGATGCGCAGGTCAGTTGCATATTGATTTGCATTATTTTGATCTGGATTACTTTAAAAGGATTTGTAATTACACCTTAGCTCTAAATTCCAACATCCAACAATTGTATCAAAAAGAGACAAAACAGGTATTCAGCTGAATTTTTCTCATTTTCTAGTAAACTCTATAACCCTTAAGTTCATATATTGTGAGGGATGACATGCTAGGACCAGAGTGCTTACCTGGATGGAAAGCTCAAAACACAAAAGGACAGAGGACAGCAATAGTTCCATCCCCCATACACTAGATGCCAGCAGCCCTGGATAGCAGTACTCGTTCAAATACCCGCAAGGAATGCCAAGAATTGTAGTCTGGTAGTGCTACGCTTCTGGGGTTCATGGGAGCTGCAGGGAATTACACTTCCTACTATTTGGGACTCCGTATGGCCCAGAAGTGCCTCCAATGGGCGAATCTCTGGCACTGGAAGTATTCTTGGGTCCTCCATAAAAGAGACCATACTGCCCTGTCCACGTGAGTTGGCGCTGGGAGCAGACACAGGCAACACTTGTCTTAAAGGAATATCAGTAGGGAGGAGAGAGAGTGAGAGAAGAGGAAGAATACCACTTGTATGTCAATTTTATTTAAGGTATTTGTAATGAAAACCCCTTTATTTCAACCTAGGGCTTATATCATGTGTCATGTTTGGGGTTCAGTATATAGTGTGCATAGGGGACAACTTAGGGTTTCTGGCAATGATAATAACCCATATTGTCACTTCTCTTCCTCCCTCCCTGCAGACCGGAAGATAAACAGCTTTACCACCACTGATGTCACTTGTGGTGTCCGGCCACCTGGACCTGCCTCTTCCTGCTGGAAATCTTCAAAGCCAGAAGATTTAGTTCTGCTGTGACCTTCGATCTGAAAAGACTTCTCTGCAATTTATTCAATGCTTTCTTTTGTTTTGATTCATTCACTTATACGGGGTTACCAGGGTGGTACCCCAACCCTTGACTGTGATCTGTCTGATCTTTTGCAATATACATATCTATATATATCTATCTCTACTTAATGGATTTAGATCAGGTTTTTTTCTATAATTTGCTTGAACATTCTGGTTGATATTGCGACTTCTCTCATCATGCTAAGTATCATAGTTCGCATGCAGGAGCGATTTATTCGTGTGAATCCGAGACAGAGGCTGCAGGCCGAGGGGAGAGGGAAGCGTGACGTCAGGAGTTGGGAGCTGGGCATGGCCTACGTGCCAGCCTCCATTCGACTCACTCTACCTCTGACCACGTTTTTTGAAAGCACCTTGCCTCTGCTTAGCTAACGATACCTGTTTGTTTATTGATTTTTAAAATTTGCCCTGTTTCACTACTATGCGGGCGGAGCCAAGGGGACGGCTAGTATATTTATATATAATATATAAGTTCAAGCATTGTTAATATAATGAGAATGGTTTGTGTGGCATCAATGTAACCTGGCAACTAAGGAGTGTGGTCTGGAATGCGCATATGTGAACAACAACAACTTCACTAGACTAGTCAGTGGGGTCACTAGACGCCGTTGAGTGAGCATGAGTATGGTGTGGCCATCACATTCAAAATGAGCGAACAGAGAAACTAATCTGCATCAAATTTTACATTAAGTTTGTCCAAGGAAACTATTCGGATGATTCAGAAGGCTTTTGGGGACGATGCAATGAGTGGCGAAACATCAAATCACCCAGGTGACTCATCCCCCTTGCAACCCAAGATCTGGTGACCTGCAACTTCTGCCTTTTCCCAAAACTAAACTCACCTTTGAAAGGGAAGAGATTTCAGACCCTTGATAAGATTCAGGAAAATACGATGTGATTCAAACAAAGGATTTTGTAATGTAGTGACGTTGTTCCAGCGAAAGGGACACTGATATTGAAAATGACAAATTAATTCATCCATCTGTCTATTTGTATGGGAAGAATTTCTGGCCAGAAGCTACTCACACAGAAGGTACACCCCACAGGTTATTAAATTAGGGTGTTAGTACTCTGAACACTACTCAAAATTCCAGTTGTGCATTTCTCCTTAAATGTGTAAATTTAACTCTGAAAACAAAATCATTGCAAAGCTTTTCAAAAGCATGGGTACAACAAATTACACATCCTCTCCTCCACCGCATAAAAGAACTTGTAATGGTGTGGAGATGTATTTCAAATGCAGTTTTAAATATACAATATCTTTAGTGTGTTGTTAATTTATTCAACATGGTGACCCAGTGGTTAGTGTGGCTGCCTAAAAGGTCCAGAATCCTAACTTTAAATCCTAATCCCATCACTGTCTGGTATTGTTTCAGTGTCTTTTCCATATCTGCATGGAATTTCATACTACATACTATATGCAATGCAGGTTAATAGGTAAATCTAATATGGATTTGGCCAAGTGTGGCTGAGTATAGTTCTTTGGGTGTGATTTTTCCCTCCAATAGACGTGTGCTCTATACCAATGTCCCTATCCTGAATGCTGTACATCTGCAATAAATCAGAAGGCTTCAGCCATGTCATGCAGCTGAACAAAACAGCAAAGTCCCCTTTAATTAGCAGCGAGACCGCACCTAATTAGCAAGTCTATGCTTCCATGGGTGCAATGCCAGGCAGGCACAGTCTCAGCTTCCTGCTCCAACATTCACCTGGGGCCTCAAGTATAAACTTGCACTATAGTTATAATATCGCACAACCTGAGCCACTTTATAAAGTGCGTATATACATATGATGATGATATCATTTTTAAGGTGAAATGCAGCAAAATATGTTTATTAAATTATACAGATAAAACTTTAACTTCATTTAAATAATCTATATTCTTCACTGTGAGTGTCGTGAAGGATAGAAAAATTAAACATGTACTACGAAGATATTTCAATGTTCCTTAAACGTTTTGAAGAATCGGCTAAGCTTACAGATGGCTTAACATCTATTACAGAGCTGATTGTGTGGCGATCGGTTACTTGGGGAAAGAAAAGCACTGACTGCAGTGATAGCTACGCCAATATATATTGAATATAAAACAGGAAGAGAAAATAACAACACAGCTAAAAACGCAGCGACAAATTTCGGTAAAAGTTAAATGCTTGTGTCATGAGCACGAGGTGGCTATGCAGTGTCTGCAACGGACGTGGCCATCCACAGTGCATAAGCTGCCTTACTGACATTGGTGGGCGAAGGAGTCACCGATTCTTCCTCTGCCCAGTGCCACCACAAGCCTAGAGCCGCCACTGAGTACTGCTACAATAAATTATTTCATCGAAGTGAAACACGTTTAATAACGTGCTTTAACTCCTATCATCATAAAAATGATATCACGTATACATCTCAGTATTTTAGTTATTCAGAGAGCTGTAATATCACGAATGTAATGGATTCTGTGTCCAGTTCGAGGAAGAGAGCCGGTTTAAGAAGCAAGTAGTGATTCACAGACAGAGCACATAGAAGATCAAATACAAAACAAAGCATTTAACGTGCTACTTTAATTACGATGTGATTTGAAAAACTGGTTAATTAAACGATTTTAAGATGAAGTTTATGATGTTCTACTTTAATGACAAAATAAACTACGTGATTGAAGTGGAAATGTCGAGATTGAAGTTGACATTTCGTGCTTTTTCCTCACAGTGTGCCTTTTTTCTCTGTACCCTAATAACCTTTCATATGACACTCAGACAGTGGGCTACAACTCGGCTTTTCACGGCAACTTTGATATGTGACTTCTTTTTTATTTCCGGCACTGTGCGATTTTGTGGATGTGAGCTTTCAAGTTTCTCCAACACGCTATGTCACTCGATCAACTTCCTTTTGTTGATTATACCACGGTTTATTTGAACAAATAGTATGTTTTTCTTTTGCCTCCACTTGGTATTCGCTGAAATTCTTATATTTTCCCCCGTGCTTTTCCCATTGTCTTTTCACAGAATGCTGAGCTTAAGGGCGATTTATATTGATTTGCATATTCAAAGAGGCGTAATTCTGGGTGGAGTTGGGGCGTTACAAAATGCGCGTGCACGAGCGTTAGTTTTCACACTGATCGGGATTTATGTAGCGGAAGAACGTGGAAGTTGGAGTACGCACAGATTCCTGCATCTGGATTTTTCTGTGCGTAAGCACATTTCGGCTTTTGTGCTTACGCCATGTTATAGTGCGAGTTCTACGCACGCCGTTATACATGAGGCCCCTGGACTGTTAAACTGACCTTGTGCCTGACACTTGCAGGATAGGTTCAGGCCTCTCACAGCTATAAATTAGACTAAAGAGGTACAAAAAATTGAAAAATGTTAATTTACTAATCTGCACCATGTGTCTATATTGCTGAAAAACTTGGTTTTGGAAGTGTTGTGGTGACACTTTTGTCATGCACAATATTCAATTACAGTCCGTTGGGTTGCAATCTAAAGGCGTCAAAATCCATACTAAAGAGTAGGGACTCTTCTTACTCAAAGACATTTGTGAAGGTAGGATACTGCAAATTTTTTGAAATCTCTTTTGGCTACTAAAAAAGACCATTTCTTTTTTAGCCACTGAAAGAAGCAAATAGAAATAAAGGGAAAAGAGAAATAATTTCACTGTTGTTGAAGGTGCTGATTAGCAGCTCTTCCATTTGTTTCCTTGTAACTGTCATTTCAACTCAGTCACATGGGCTTGACAGGGCACTACCAATCCTATTATTCCTGTCAGTATTCAGCTGCAGCAGCCATTTTAATCATTATGTAAAATGTCTCTTTTCGATTTGTTTCCTCTCAGTAAAATCCAAAGGATGGCATAGAAATGACTTGTGGTCTCCACCCATGGTTTAGCACAAACAGCAACAACCAGAGAAATAAAATTCTAAAGGTAAACCATAAACTGATGACCATTTTTTCCCTCATGCTGGACAAAGCTCCACACTCCCACTGCTCACACAACCATTTTTTTTAATTGTTAGTTATTTAGAGTGTGAAACAAATGAAATATATTTGAAACCTAAATCCGGGAGACATTTGGCCCATGTCATAAGAAGCAGTCTGGCACACCTGACCCTTCTGACACTTTTCACTTGCACAGGCACTCGCACTGAAGAAATCGACACAAAAGAAAATTCTGACTCTATAGCTTAGATTGACTTCCCAAAACCACCCCCCTCTTATCCAATCAACTTGATAAAAATTCAATCTCACTCATACTGATAAGAATTCAAATCTAATTTTCTTTGCAACTATTGAGGCACTGTGGGATGAAACCTTCTGATCACTGTTCTTTTGCACTTATGACTTGTTAATTGCTGTACTTCCTGCATTTTGGCTGAGGAACTGAAATAAAAGAGAAGATATGGGAACATCAGTGAATGTGTGGGCTGCGTGGAAGGCCGAGACTTACTTCTGGAGGCTGATGTAAATGGGTGCCTGACCTTTGCTGCCCGAGTGCAAGTGATCATCAGATATTTAGGTCTTTCACTGAACCAGAAGGGTGTGTCGCTTATCTCCTTATCACTAAAGCCAATGAAAACTTACATTTTGCCTCTCATTTTATATGTAATACTAGATGAAGCCTCATATTTCAGTCTCAAAAATGTGATCCTCCAACCCTTTCAAAGGATTACAGCAGACAACTCTCTTGATTAAAAAAATACGTAATTGCAGCCATTTATCCATAAAGAAGGCTAGCTGAAAATTTTCAGTGACATTAAAGAATTATTTTCCTCCACATACAGCAAGCTGTAGATTGCTGTGAAATACAAAATTAGCAGAATGAATGAAAAGTATATAATTGTAAGTAGGTCAGCTTTGATAACAGCCAAGAGGGTCAGAGAAAGGAAAGAAAAAAAAAAACAGATGTACAAATGGGAGAGCTGCATCTGATTCCAGAAAATCAAAAGGACTCTGCAGATACAAATCGAAACTCTAAGAGGAAAGCCAGTCAGCCCTAGCAGGTACCTCATGGGTATAGCCATAGCGCACAGAACAAAAGCAGCATGAAGATACTGACAATGTTTTCTAACTGATTAGACATAATGTCTTCAGTCAAAAACTGGTTAGTATGAAATGAAGCAATGCCCTGCCCGATACAAAAACAAAATGCTGATACAAAGCAGACCAGATCAAAATTGAGCCTTATAGCCAACACAGAAAATACAAAGTAAACAATGTTGTAGTGACATTTCGTCAACCATGGTCAGGTGGAGTATGCTTCCTTTCTGTGCCTCTTTTCTTCCACTACAACAACAGAAGCAAGCATCCTTGAAAGCAATCTTGTGTACAACGAGAAAAAGACTGTTTGTTTAGTGGCTCATTTTGACAACTGCCAAGTGGCCGTTAGGAAGCTCCCCTGTTCCGGTCATCAAGTATGACTGATTGTGAATACAAGCCCGTGGAGAGAAAATGTGCGCGGCTAGCAGCATGCAAGGCCAATATGGCCAGTCATGTTTATTTTGTATCTTGTAGGATTAACGCAGCAGGGAGCTGTCTGACCCCAGAGTTTTGTTATTGCAGGTGATCAGATAGGATTTAGGTACACCAGGACATGCAGACAGAAGGAATTTCTCTGCTGTACTTTTGTTTTATGTAATTAAAAACCTGTATTTTGGTGAATTACCTCCTGTTTGGTCTCTTGAGGCACAGGATGAATGTATTCCTGTTGCATGGCCTGCTATTCTCTGCCACCCCCTCCTCAACTTGGTACAGAAAGCAGCCAAGTCAATTATTCCCATTAGACAACAATCATCCATTCACTCCAAGGCACTGCACTCTAAAAAATTCACAGGTTTCCTCTCTATTTACTTATGCTCATGTCTTCAGATTTTGGACAGAATGTGCGATGTGGCAGCTGCCAAATTCAAAAGCAAATGGAAACAGGATTGCCACGGTGTCCTAAAGAGGCTGAAATCTTTTCTGGAAGATCACCTCATGATGGGTAGATTGCCAGTATTTCATAATACGTCACTGCTACAAGTACCTGGAGGACTGAGCTTGGGTCAACCGGTCCTTCCCATATATATGACTGCTATATAGCATTACGTGTACAGACCATACTGTTTAAAGCAAATGGGCATGGCATGTCTTTGCAGTTCAGCAGAAGACTGAACATGGTACAGTAGCACACGCTGACTGCAAATTGGGTGGTCTTTCATGCGCAACAATTCAACCATTCGAAAATATGATCAGCCAGCAGTCCTCTTGTGGGCAAAAACAGACCATCCATTAAAAAAGGAGGCTGATGATGACATGAAAAATAGTTGGTCAGCTGTGTAAGACACAGTGTTACAAATTGACATCTCACCTACTACATGCCAGCTCCTTAGATCTGAAAATACTCATTATACTGTAGATCTATCATTTACTGTTGCATGAGCACCGAATATAAGAAACAAATACCCATAATCCATAAGCAGCAAGGAAATGGATCTAATTGTGATGAGGTTACAACAGTGTAACAACCAACAGACTACGAAGAGCAGCAGAAAAGCAACAGACAGAAAGATAAGAAAACCCTCAACTTTGAAAACTTCACCTACTGGTCCTGAAAGAGGCATTCAGAATGCACAATGGATGGAGTATGGCAGATGATGACCCAAACAATTTTCACTACTATCAGAGAGAAACAAAAAGATGTGACTGAGAATAAAGATGCAGCAAGAAAATATCAAGACCTGCTTTAATTAACTTGGTATCATGTGTGAACCCGGCCCGGACACAGACAGGCGGACATGTTGTTAAAACACCACCACACGTTTATTCTACAATATTTACAACAATTGGTCACAAAGACTCCAGTTCACTGGTCACTCAGACCCCAGTCACGTGCACAAATACCCCAAGTCCTGGCCACAATGCCTTTCTTCGGGCCGCCTCCACAGCTCTCCTGAGCTTCGTCCTTCCTCCTCCCGACTCCAGCCTCGAATGAAGGGAGACGGCCCCTTTTATACAGTCCCCGGATGAGCCCCAGGTGTTCCCGGCATTCCTCTTCTGGCCACGCCCCAGCGTGGCGGAAGTGCCGGCTGTCCTCCCGGCAGCTCTCTGGGTGCCGTCCTAATTCTTCCCCCCAGCATTTCCTGGTGTGGCGGAAGTGCTGGGGTAACAGATCCCCAAGGCATTGGGGCGCCTCCTGGCGGTGACCACGGGCCCCTACAGGGTGGAGCTTCCATGCCCTGTACCCGTGGTCCCCAAAGCAACCAGGAAGGCGACCCCCACGTGATCCAGGGTGGGCACAGACCCACATCCGGTCCCTCATGGCGTCCCGGCCGGGTCATGGCCCCTGGCATCCCTGACACATGATAAGGAAAAACCCCACACAGTCATGGTGTGAACAATGCACTCTAAAGATATATTGGTGTAGTGGTAGGAGTTATATTTTTGTGACCCTTATTACATCCATTGATGTAAGTAAGACAATGTATAAAAGAAACCACATTGCAAATCAGATGCCACCATTACTGGTAGTTAGACATCCATCTGTAAAGTGGATGTTTTCAACAGGACAATTGTCAAGGAAATAAGACTATTGGTTCCAGGAACATGAGAGTGTCCAACTGAACAGCTGTGGAATGAAACAGCACAATGTATTCAGAGTAGCTACAAATAACCAACTAACCTACAAAAACTATGGGAAACGTTGTGATAAATATGGGTTAAAATCTATGCACCACACCTTTGCTTGCAGAGTTCATGCCCTGACAAATTCAGGCTATTCTGAAGACAAATGGAGGACCAGCTCAGTATTAGAATGGTTTTTCTACTAAAGTATTGAACTTGGTGTATATGAATGAGATGCCACCTCTTCATTCTGTTCTAGGTTGGAATGATTAAATCCTCTAAAACAGTAGTGAACATCGTCAGTCCTGGAGGGCCACAGTGGCTGGAGGTTTTTGTTCCAACCCAGTTGCTTAATTAGAAACCAATCCTTACAGATAGAAGATCTTGTTTAATTTCATGGCTTATTAGTGTTATAACCCTCAATGTCAGGTCATTCTTGTGTCATGGATTTTTCCTTTCCAAGGAAATCATCGAAATAATTTGAAGCCTAAAGTCTTCTCCCAAATATTTTATTAAACCAGGTTGTTTTCACGATGAATCCACACAGCTACAAATGGAGACAAAATTGATGAAGACCTGCTGGTTCCTTTGTCATTTGTATCTTATTGCTAATAAGGAGCAATTCAAAACAGTGAATGCAGCCGCTTAGGATTAAAATAAGCATTTACGGGTTGGAAATGTTAACAGTTGAGACAAGTAATATGAAGCTTCAACAATAAATGCTTCATCAGCAATAATTAATTTTTCAATTAGGAAACTGGTTTGGAACAAAACCCTTTAGCCAGTGTGCCCCCTCCAAGCCCCACCCCCCGACCGAGGTTGCTCACCCTTGCTTTACAGTACAACTCCACATGAAGATCAAATAAAATATAACTAACATTAAAGAACTTTGTGACGTTGTCAATTTGGCATCAGGCTATTTAAAGGGCCTGCACCAGCAGATAAGGTGTTAGTGTTCCTCTCTGTGGCGGTTTCTTCTTTACTGTTCAATACAGACACTACAATAATGCCAGCATGGACAGTGATGTGGAAATGGGGCACACACTGTTCAATTTAAAAATCAGCAACATTTAAAAGTGCCCTGCACAGAATATGCCCTGTGAACCATGCTATGCCCATGATGAAAACTGAAGCACCAGTGTGTCTTACATTACAAGTACTTTGTCTTGCTGAGAAATAAAAGCTTAATAAGCTAAGTAGTGCTCAGCATCATTTTTCAAATCCTGATTTCATGCCATATGAGCAGTAAGAGTCTGGAAGATGTGCCATTTATTTCAATAAGTGTTGCTGGTGAAAGGCCTTCTACTGCTTCATGAGCTCCGGTGCCTGGGCTCTTTCAACTACTTTAAACATCTAAGCTTTTGGCACTCCAGAGATGTACTAAAGGAACAGCAGTACAAATCAAGAGGCCGTTCTAAAGACCTGCCACTTTAAACATGCAGACGCTGAACTTGAAAATGTAATTTGCACAGCAAACCCAACTCTTTCTGCTTTGAAGGAATTAATTTTTTTTCTACTTTCAGTTTACTATGTAGTCTGTTCTCCTCAAGGATCAGGGTCAAAAGCAGCAAGAGGAGGAGACATGAGTAAGAGACAGACAACAGCCCTGGATGCAACCACAGGAGCATTCACTACCAAAAACTCTTTACTCACACCTTATTAGATAATCAATCCACTTTCTGATCATGCCTGTTTTGTTGCACAGTTGTCGGAAGTCAGAGCTAATAGTACCAGCATCTTACTAAAAGCCAGAAGCAATCCTGGAGTGTACACTTTAGAGTAAAATGTTTCACATTCAACCACCACTTATTCATACCTCAGTGAATTTGGCGTCATCAATGAAAATAAAGTGCACATCTTTGAAATGTAGTAGGAAACAAAACACTTGCTGAAACCACGTATGGAGATGGGGGCAAAACTTATATCTTTAAAGATGTCAAATACTAGCCGAGCCCCGCGGCTCCGCCCACGTAGAAGTGAAACAGGACAGTGAGGAGGTCTCTGCCTGGCTCCCTACTCCTGATGTCATGCTTCCCCTTCCCCTCGGTCCACAGTCTCTGTCTCGGATTAGCGTGAATAAATCGCTCCTGTAAGTGAATTATGATACTAAACGCGATCACAGAAGTCGCAAGATCAACCAAAATGTTCAAGGAAATTATAGAAAAAACCTGCTCTAAATCTGTTAAGTAGTTCTCTCGTGAAAAGTGGACAGACAGACAGATGGATTTTACACATATAGAGAGATAAAGATGACAATAAGTTTAAAGTGCATACACAAACAAACTTGGAGAGAAAAAGATCAAAGGTAACAAAGTGTTGCTAGAGGCAGACATGCTACACTGACAAATGTGCAAAAAGAAATGATTTAAGGCAAAATAAATAAAAATGAAGGAAGGCAGATTGAGTAAATAATGTATGTGGAGACATCAGGCACTATTGTACCCAAAAACAACAGAGAGCTGGGCTCAGTTTAAGGAGTGTCTTTTTCACAATTGGCTTAATTAAATTATGCAACAAAAGGCGTTTCTCAGAAACTAATCCTAAGCTCCAGTCATGAAATATATTAAAACAACTGGGTTGTATATTGAGAGTTTATTAAATTATCTAGGCAATACTTTGCTATTATGTCAGCACCATTTAGCTAAGTTTGCATTTGTCACGAGTGTTAGATCATGGTGACACTTCACGGCACTAGGGCACTGGGTTTGAATGGTGGGCTAATCGATATACGTGTGGATGCTGCATGTGTTGTCCATGTTTGCATGGGCTTGCTCCTACCTTGTCCCTGTTGCTTTCAAGATAGGGCTTTTGTCTCCTGCAACCTTGGATTGAGTAGGTTTTTAAAAAGTGGATAAATGATCACTGGCTTCTGAAAAGTTAACATGCATATGAGTGTCTTTGTATCTGTTCGGCTGCTATATCAACTGATTACGCCTCTAAATATTTGTAGAAGTGCACTTTATTATTATAAATATTCATAAGGCACCATCTGTTGAAATGACAAATCCAATGCATTTTATTGCCATATGCATTACAAAATACATTCCATCGGATGGTGCACTACAAAATTTAACGCTATGGTCTACGTTGATTACTTAGATTTCAAGATATCTTAGATGGATAGCACAGTGACCCTATAAACCTATAAGATTAATAAGGTTCACACAGACAATGGGTCAGACTTGATGGCTATTTTCCTACTGGATTTAAAAAAGTTTTGCTTGCATTAATCGGGTTTATCCAATCTTGAACATCCAGTCAGCATAATAACTTGTTTGAGCTTCAAATATACCAAAAAGGTAAAACCGAGTATCATTTACATAGAAAAAAAAATCAACAATATGACTGATTAAATGGGTAACCGTTCAGAGCTACAGTTGGTACTTAACAGCTGAATAAACTCTGGCAGTGAAAGAGAAATACCATGACAAACAACTCATCGAGCTAATCACAAACAGATTATGGCAAATGATGACTCAAACACATACTACTACTGTTAGACAAAAGAAGTTATACTTAAACAATCCAGCTAATTAAATGCTGCTCAATTTTTCATTGTTATATACTGTAGGTGAACCTTGATTATTTCCGAGTTAATGCCCTGCGTATATTAAGATCTTATGCATAACCCATTATGTGACAAAACAAAAGGGCCCCAAAGAAAATCTCTACCTGAGCCAAACAACTCACCAAAGATCAACTTATTAATGGATGCTAATAAGAGAATTTGTCGAAAGTATGCTGTACATAGTATAATGGAGTATACCAGAAGGTCAAAAGAGGACATGGTGTCCTTCATTTTCCTTCTTAGGTCTTAGTGTGGCTAGAATTCGGCACACATGTGACTTAATATAAAACACCCTCAGATCAACAGAGTTGTCCAGAAGTTGAACAACAATTTTGCTTTCACTGTCTAGAGAAGATAATATGAGATTGACTGCTATGCTGGTAAACATTAAATTCAGCATGTAACCCCAGATAACACCAAGAATAAAGCCCTCCAGGTTTAGACAGTGGGTGAAAGAATGAGCAAGCCAGCATTACAGAAATACAAACACAGAGAGAAGAGGCAAATAGATTATAGACCGAGAAGTCAATACAAAAACAAGAAGGTGACCGCAGGGTCAGAGGCAGAAAGACTTGGGAGTATATTTGGGGGCTGGGGGGGATTGGGTGGTGCTAAGAAATGCAGGCAGAGACAAAGAGGCAGACCAACCATCAAACAAGCAGGCAGGCAGAAGGCCAAGTAAGCTACAATAGTATTAGTTTATATATAAGTCTTCAAATCATCACCATCTTCACTTGTATTTTATATTTAACATTTCAGCTTGTTTTTTTACCTTTTATTGCTGTACATTCCTTTTTTCTTGTTTATTTTGTAAATTATAATACAGTATGCTTGGCTTTACTGTCTGTAGTAAAGCATTACTAAATTATATTAAATTGAACTGACAGGCACAAAGATAGAGGAGCCTATGACTGACAGGCATCTAGTCTCATCATCACTGATTTTGCTTACTTGCTATGCTATTTTAAATATTTGTGAGCAAAACAACCCACTGGTCTATTTTATTTTCTGCTTGGCACCTAATGGTGTACTTTAATTATTTTTGGCAATAAGTACATTTGCAGCATGAAAGTGGGCTTAAATACCCCAACCTCCCCCCAAACTCCACCCGACCTTCTGCTGACTGGCACATTAAATTTGTGGCTGCTTTTGCTACCAACACTGTGACCTGCATAGTGACACATCATTAAGTCCACTGGACTGAAACCCATTGCTCCCCACCTTCCATTCACACTGCTGTCTCTGTGCCAGCCTACACACAAACACACATCTCAAACCTGCTATGCATATACTACATAAATCCACATGAAAATGTACTGACAGAACAACAAAAAAGAGACTGGTTAGACAAGAAAGGAGTGGTAAAATTAATATAATGGCAGGCCCAAGCACTCATGTGTCCAATCATGTAGGTGTAATGACCCACCTTCAAACACTCGCAAACAGAGGCACTCACACAGACGCTACTAAGATGCAGCATGCTCGACTAATCAAGTAAATGGCCCAGGCATCTCCAGAAAGAGGCTCATTCCTGCTAAAACAAACACGAAGCCAAGGGGACAGAGTACCAAAACTCAACACTGTCCATGATCTACCATAAGAGCTGGCCACTTTTCAGCCACTGTCCCTGGCGCTTGGTCAACACTGAATAGGTCTCTGTTTCCTTAGCAACGCTGACGAAGCTCGTCGTTAAGGGTCTAGCAGTGCTTAGCAACAGTTACCTCCACAAGATGATGGTTGTAAAAAATGACTTGTTTTATTTTCCTCTGTATGTGAAAAAAATATTTCCACTTAAGAATCCCAAAATGAGTCAATGAATGAGAGTTAATAAGGAGAAACTAAGCCCCAAAAATGTGAGAAGTTAGAAAAGTACTGTCTACTATTAAACTAAAATCATGTTGACAATTAGTTAGTGATGCAAGTGTATAACCACCAAGTACAACCTCTCATCAGAATTAATGGGAATAATATTCTAAAAGTAAAAGGAAAGTGCTGTGAATTATATTTTTAACTGAAAAAGAGCAGGCAACGTTTCTTTCATATTTTTAACAATATGCCCCAATCACTATAGCTGTGTGACCTTCATTTTGCTAGCTATCACCCCATCTCTCGCTCTCCTCCTGCTCCTCCTCCTCTTTTTCTCTGCTCTCTTCCTTTTCTTCTCTGCCTCACCCTCAGGGTATTTTACTTTCTCACATACACACTCAGTTTATGTACATGTTGTTGTTTACAGCTTTCCCTATTTCCACAATTTTTTTCTTTTCTTCCACATTGGTTTTCTGCATAAATGAGTATCCCAGGCATGACTTGATAAATCATTTATTATCCAAGATTCACACACATATTTAGTGTTAATAATGTTACATTTCATTCTCCACCATTTTATTTAATTAAAATATAGTATTATAGTTAGACGTCTGATGTTAAAATAATGCATAAACACATTAGACATATATTTACACTATATAGAGTGCATATATAGTATTTATATAAATATATGTATACACAGTATCATGTACAGTATATGTGACTAGGGGGCATTTTAAGGGTTCTGCTGATGGTGTTCCCCTGCCACTCCAGGGGTTGGGGCTGTGTGATAACACCTTGTCTTTTTCTACTCCTGCACACCAGAAGATTAATGGCCTTTCCTAATCTGACATAATGTCCGGTGTCCACCTGCCTGGACACGTCTCTTCCTGCCAAAAATCAACATAACCTGAAACTTGGCCATCTCTGAGTCAGTTCAATCTTGGACACCCGTCTCAAAATATGTTATTTCAATGCTTTGAATCGTTTCGAAGCTTTTTTTGGAAAAATCAGTTATATGGGGCTTACCTGTGAGTGCCCTAAATCTTCTTAATGTATCCGATAGATAAATATAGACACACACACATTATTATTTACTCTATATATATAAAATCCCAGAGGTGGGTAAGTAACTAGTTACATTTACTCCATTACATTTACTTGAGTAACTTTTTAAAAAAATTGTACTTCTAAGAGTAGTTTACTGCACCATACTTTTTACTTTTACTTTAGTACATTTATGAAGAAGAAACGCTACTCTTACTCCGCTACATTGGGCAACACTCGAATCGTTACTTTATTTCCATTATCTATGCTATATTTTTGCCAGAGGGAAGCTGCCAGTGGACCCACTGCATGACTGTTTCAACAATCAGACATAGCAATAATAATCACAGGACTCCGTTTCACCAATTAGACGTAGCAACAATAATTTTAAGACTCCGTTTGACCAATCATACGTAGCAACAATAATCACATGGCTCCGTTTCACAAATCAGACGTAGCTATGCATTCACATGACCACACACAAACTGTGGCGGCATATTGGCACAAACTCCTCATAAACAGTGGACAGGGAAAGAAAGAATACAAGTGGAACCTCGGTTTGCAAGCATACAGTAATTTGTTCCGGAAACGTGCTTGCAATCCAAAGCACTCATATATCAAAGTGAATTTCCCCATAAGAAATAATGGAAACTCAGATGATTCGTTCCACAACCTAGGACTATTCATATAAAAATGATTAATACAAAATATAAAGTAAAAATACATAAAACAAATTAACCTGCACTTTACCTTTGAAAAGAATCATGGCTGGTGTGAGTGAGTTTCTAAACTCTTATGGGATTTCACCCAATGGGATGACACACGGAAAAGCGTCCTGAAGGAACCCAGCGCTGTAGCAGTTTGCCATAAAAGTGAACCCGAAAAGATTGCCGTCATGCTATAAGCACCTGCTGTTGATGGGAGATTCAAGGAACAAGGAACATTATAAATTTGCAGGGCACAGTATTACTTGGCCACTAACCTGAGCATGACCCTGCCTGATTGCTGTGTCTGTGTATAGGAGAGTATCAGATTCTGCTACAGTAAATAACTGCGCTGTTCCTGTTTCAAGCTGAATAAAGATGGGGACTCACACGTCACAGCACACACACGTGGTCACAATCCTGTAGTAAACAGCATATGCTCGTATGGATGTTGACTATATGAGTTAGGCACGCCAACTGACAATTGCCAACAATCCCGCAGCCGTGAGAGAGAAGAACAATCAGCTCATTTGTGATCATGTGACGCTCGGCAGACAAAGCGTATACGGACTACTCGTATTGCAAGACCTCACTCATTCATCAAGTCAAAATTTGTTAAAACTTTTTGCTTGTCTTGCAAAACACTCGCAAACCAAGTTACTCGCAATCCAAGGTTCCACTGTAGATAGATAGATAGATAGATAGATAGATAGATAGATAGATAGATAGATAGATAGATAGATACTTTATTAATCCCAAGGGGAAATTCACATAATCCAGCAGCAGTATACTGATACAAAGAAACAATATTAAATTAAATAGTAATAAAAATGAAAAAAAATTAAAATAAAATTAATGTTAGCATTTACTCCCCCAGGTGGAATTGAAGAGTCGCATAGTGTGGGGGAGGAACGATCTCTTTAGTCTGTCAGTGGAGCAGGACAGTGACAAAAGTCTGTCACTGAAGCTACTCCTCTGTCTGGAGATGATCCTGTTAAGTGGATGCAGTGGATTCTTCGTGATTGACAGGAGTTTGCTTAGTGCCCGTCGCTCTGCCACAGATGTTTACTGTACATGAAAAATGAGAGCAAACTCAATGCTGAAGCTTAACGATCACTTCACTGAGTGAAGAACAAGCACATTTTAACCAAACATGCACAGACACACACAGTCAAGGTAAAGTGAGACTTCTTGTACGTGCACAAGCTGCCTTATTCTAATGTTATTTTCTATCAGCTGTGCTATTTGGAGGGCAAGTGCATATGCAGTATTATACTGTCAGTGTACAGTATGTCTTGTCACTGTAAGTAGCTTGCACTGTTCAAACATACATGTTACCTACTGTTGGTATTTGCTTTAAAAGCTTTGTTGTGAAAAACTGAGATTTGGAACTTTGTGTTATTTGTGCATCTTTATTTTGTAAAGATGTTATTTATTTTTACTCATTTTTAATTTTATCATTTGGAAATAGCAGAATTTGCACATTATTGTATATTTTTGTCTGTCTTTTTACAACATTTCTAAAAAATAAATCATTTATTATGATCAAACAGTTACTCAGTGCTTGAGTAGTCTTTTCACCAAATACTTTTTTACTCTTACTTGAGTCATTTTTTGGATGACTACTTTTTACTTCTACTTGAGTAATATTATTTTGAAGTAACGCTACTCTTACTTGAGTACAATTTTTGGCTACTTGATTTTATGTGACGTTTATATGTGATGTTTTTGTCACGCTTCAAGTCAGGCTTATTTTAAAACCTACATATATATGTTTGGTATCATTCTTTTCAGAATTTATTGAACTTTAATGTGATGTTGTTAGAACAACGCCCACGGTCCAAAACTTCTCATTCGTGTGAATGCTATTGTCAGACACAGTTCCTGCTCTCTCAGCTCCAAGAGGGGTCGGAAATAAAAGACAAAGAGTAGAAGACAAAGTAGAATGTCCTAAAGAGGTTCAAAAATGTTGGCGCGATACACATGCAGAGGTGGTTAGAGATAATGAACGTATTAAAATTCGAAAGTCTCAAGAAACTGATAGTAAAGATCGCATTAGCGCTAACACACGGAAATTATTACTCAGTGAAATAACGGAACAGCGAAAAGAGATTGAATACATGGACATAGGTGATATGACATAAGTATGTAGATATTGTTTGGCTTTAAACTTTAAGTCGGAGACTCGTAGATCATCTAATTCGTGTTGCCTTCAGGGAAAAGTAGTGCTCCTTCCCAATGAAGAGGGATATCTGTGAGACTTAATAGATTTGTTGTTTAGTGAAAATGAAATCCACATACGCGAGTGGCAGAGACGCAAAGTAGCTGGTGCCAAGCGCAGCCCGGGGTGGTTGGCGAGCGAACCGAGAAAGGGGCAAAGCCCCCCTATTTGATAAATAATTTCAGTAAAGAAATTGAGCAAACAAAAAAAAAAAAGAAAAAAGTCTGAATTGGTGTAAACCACCCTAATTTGGGATGTTCATAAGAAATGTAATGATCTACTTTATGAGGTATAGATATATAATAAAAAGAGTAGTTGTGTCAGAAATCTGAAATATTAAAATGCTGGTTTCAGTTTAAATGTTTGAAGTCTAAATATTCTCAATTGTAATAGAAAGAGTTCCATAGAGAACTAAATCCAAAATCAAAAATAACATAGTTATAATCACTGACCTTGAAATAGTCTAATACGATACTCCACATGCTTATGTTTGAAATTTGTCATTTTTAAACTTGCGTGAGTGGCTCTTAGAATACCAGGACCATTGCTACAGAATTAAATATTAAAAATATTATCAGATTTATGATCAGCAAACTCGAAATAACATGACACTCCAAGTTCAATATAAAAAAATAACTTTGACCCCCCTCCCATCCCATTAGGGGGTGAACCCCTGGGGTCAGCTGATGTGGCCTACACAACTTCAAGTCCTTCTGGCTGTTTTTGCTGCAGACATCTATTGGTTTACTCTTTATCATAATAGTGTAATTTCCTGCACAAAATATGGTCCAAAAATGGCCTTAAAATTAGGGTTTTTCAGGTGTAAAGGGCTAAAAGTAGGAGGGAACCCCAAAAAGCTCAACATTTTGGATAACTAGACATCAGGGCAAAATGAACAGTATATCATATGTGAGGGTTTTCTCATACCAGTTAGTCCAGAGGTGCCAGACAAATAACCTGAAGTGATTTCAGTGTGTTCATAAGTAATTCTTATGAACACATTAAATAAAACACTACCATTTCATGTCTGCTTGTTTCAGTTTGCTATTATAAAGAGCATGTGAAAGTGATGACCACAATTATTATTGATGTTTGTGTAGTACTCTGTTGTGGGTATGAATTACTAAACCTTCTTCCAAATGTTAACTAGTCACTAATGAGTGGATAGGGGTGATTAGAGTTAAGAGCTTCAATCAAGGTATATGACAACAACCTAGAAGATAGTCTGCAACTGCTTTATTATAAAAGCAAACATAATGGCGATTTTTACAAAGGGAGGATTTCTTCCCATAATAGACTTTTAGCTTTCTTTGTCAGAAGACATATGTTGTATATACAGTACATAGTTCATCTTACAAAGATGGAAATTGTGCGCCCAAATCCAAAAATATTTACTTGAACTTACAATGCTCCACCCTCCACTAGTGCAAGACAACCTTCAAATACAGGCCACTCTCCACCTCAGGGATTTGAATGCTATATAGCATCTTTGGTTCACAATTATTTTTGCACCTGTTCATATCCAAATATCCGAAGAGGTTTGTAATCTTACAATAAAGACTAGAAATCATTATGGTTTCCAAGGCATGAAAAGAGGACAAAGCTTGGAATGGCAGTCATGATAGCTACTGTCACAAAGCCTCCAGGGCTTGAGTTGGATTCTAGCCCCACACTCTCTTTGTGTTTCTGTGGGATTTGTTTGGGCACTCAGGTTTCTTCACTCAAAAATAAACTGACATCACTGGAAAAAGGAAAGGAATGACACAGCAGTGTAGTGGGTAGCATTGTGGCCTCCAAGGCCTTGAGCCTTGGTATGGTCATTGCCCATATGGCAGTGCTACATTACATCTGTGTCTACACAGGTTTTCTCCAGGTACACCATCTTCTTCACATATCAAAGAAGAGTGTGTTACATTAATCATCACCTGTGAATTTGGTCCATGAGAAAAAAATGTAGGTGTGTATACACACTGCAATGGACTAGCACCATATCCAGTCTTGGTCACTGCCAGCAAAACACAATTTCCTTAAACAATTGATGGAAAAATTGAATCCTAAAATGTAAGATGTGTGTTATTGTGAGGAGCAGCTCTAAACCAGTGGTGATTGACTTTATGCTGACCTTCACGTTGGAGGGCTGCTTTGCTCACAGCAGGTCCTATTGGATTTCACAATACAGATGCAAGTGGAAGCAAAATAAATAAATAAGCTGCATGAATGCATGACGGATGACCTAGTAATTCACGTGGGATCTCCCATACCAGAAAATTAATATTAAAGAGTTATTCATCAACTCCTCTCGAAACAGGAGATGAGAGAATGAGAAGGAGTGCTCTCTGGCTCCAGAGTGTCGCTGGCAATCAGGTGGCCGATTAATCCGACCCCCACATTCTTTGTAGCATGCAGCTCTTGCTGAAGACCGCTGTGTGCTTAAGATAAATAGCAGGGGATCAGTACCCAGCAAAAGAAACTGCTCCATCATCAAGTCTCTCTCTCTTTCTCTCTCTCTCTCGCAAAGATCAGGCATAGAAATGTGAGTCTCGATAAATAACAGAACAGGATAATGAAAGAGCCATGAACAGCATACTTATGTTGGGTGATTTGTGCCTATATCAGAAAAGGCCAGTCACCAACACACACGTTATATAGCTGCGAAGCAGCAGACAGCCATCACTAATCGTCTGTAGTGTTTGAGCAAGTCACTCCCCCAACCAATGAAATGTCAGATGTGAAAAGAATTACAATCAATTTGGTGGCACCCATGACACAGCGAGGTCAACTCTGATTAAATTGGCACGGAACATTAGTCGCTCTGTCAAAAGGGGTGGCTGTCAGATGAACTCTGACACAGGAAGGTCACAGGTCAGCAATGACACACTCCATTGGTGACCCTGCCAGCCCCACCCCCCCACCTTACTCTTGGACCGCTTTAACTAAATTAGCGATCCATTTCCTGGACTTGCGTAATTACTTTACAAGATTTCAACAGGTTACTGAGGCAACAGAGTGAAGCTGGTGGTTGAGGGCAGCTGTCATATAACTTCAGGAAAAAAGAGGCCCTCGTCTTTTAGATGTTCTACATGCTACAATCCAACACAAAGACAGGCTTATAGAGTAGAGGATCATGGACAAGCAGCACAAAAATAGACTTGGTGAAAACAGAAAGGCAAAGGGCATAGTAGTGCATGCCACTCCACTTGATATGGACTTGAAGCACAAAGGGCACACCTTGCATCTTTCAAAGCACAGAAACTGCACATCTTCTGAAGGTCAGTTGCGTATTAAAGCACAACATCATAGCCTCTTGTCCCTCAGCCACTTGAAACACAGATTGAAAATTCATTAAAAGAGCTGTATGCATTGTGGGTATGTGGTAAGAGTGGCACAGAGCCATGTCACTACAGGCTATAAGTCCTGACATCACTCATGGATACTTACCGAGGTGTTCTGGCACTGAATGCAGGAGCTGTTGAAGCGCACAGCTGGCACCCGCTGGACTTTTCCCTGGATGTTAAAGATGCATTCATAGTTCTTTTGGCCTGACTGGGGCTGGGGCAGGTTGCGTGCCCGCAGAGTGATGGGACGGGGCATGCCAGCAGGAACCAGGATGTCACTGCTTGGAATAATCTGAGGGCAGCCCTGAAGAATAAAAAAAAGAAGGAAGTTAGATTTGCTTGACCTTACTTTAAAACTGACATCTTCTTTGAAATAAAAGGCAATAAAAAGAGAACAGAGATCAAAAACAAAGTGATTCAGGAACACAAATCCCAAAAACACAGATGGGAACATTTTGTGAGCAGAACATCAATGTACCTGAGTGTGGTACCACCCCTGTGAGCTACCAATTCTTTCCCAATTGGGTAAAAGAAAACTAGGACTGCCGGAGTTTTGTGATCTCACCTAAAAGAGTCACATTCATGGCTGTATTTCAAGTCTCATAAAGTGTCCACCACTTTCTATATTCTGACCTTAATCTATCTATGGCAATGTGTTTCATAGCTGATGTTAAGACACCATCAATGAAGGATGACAAAACAAGTAACTTGCAGCTAATATCAATACATGCATTTTTTATGATCAAAAAACTAGCTGTAACCATCAAAAGCATGACTCTAAGAAACACATAACTGCTCCTAATGTGAAAATCATAACCATTTAAAAAACAACCGAAATGAAGTAAAATTTCATGGAGAGCATCTGAGAAATCCTCAGAGAAAGACCTTTTGACAAGCTGCATTAGAACATGTACTGAAGGAGGAAGCTGTTCCACCTTACAAAAGCCCTTAATTCTTAAAATACTTAACAAACTGAATTACAGTATGACGTTTTGTTATAGGTGACCTCAAGTATTTAGTCTAGTGCCACCAGATGTGACCTGGGAGACCTACTGCAACCAATGATTTCTAACTATCTAGATGCTCATTGTTTCAATCTGATCTGTCCAAAACAGAACCAACGCCTTTGCTGACATCATTATACATCAGGAAACAACCATGGATAGAATGCAAATCCACTGCAAATCACACTTGCTTACACTGGTTGAATCAAAAGCTGCCTGTGAGCCTAACTTGCACTTATTTGGCATAAGGCACTAAACTGGAGTATTCAAAGAAAACACATAGAGGACTGAAATAAACACACATCTACTATATAATAAAATACCATAGTCTGTGTGTGTGTGTTTATTTCCTTCTGAGCAGTTTGATTAATCAGTTTGGCTTTGGTGACATGATTGAAAGAGGAATTGCCAAGCAAAAGAGGTCAAGATACACAAGGAGAAATAAATGGAAAGGGAGGCATGCTGAGAGTCATCCTCAAAGACGGGAAATATAAAAGAAAGCAAACAAGGCACCTGGAAATAACAGAAAACTTGAGGAAAAGAGTGCTGGGCAAGAGAGGTTCAAACACGCGGATAACGAGGAAAGGTACTGAAGGTACACTTTGGCCTACAAATATCAAATATGAAATACTAGCCGAAGCCCGTCGTAGCATAGTGTAAGAATAGGAACGGAAAACGATGAGAAATGAATTCAGTATAACAAAGGCTTAGGAAACCACCATCACAGTATAATGAAAATGGCAAGGAGTGAAACCAATGCCAATGGTCAAGTGAGTACCTTCCTGTAGCAGGCTACTGAAAACATAGACATATATAGATAGACGCCGCATTCATTGTGTTGCCCAGTCGACACGATAAGTCAGTGCGTCTGCCCTATTGCGAGTGGTAAAAGTGCCATTGAAACTAATACAGGTAGACGTGGAAACCGGGTTTTCTGATTAAAAAACAATAACGTTTTACACAGTATCTTTTACATACAACAGATTTTGGCGAATCGCTTACATGCAATTATTTTTATCCATTTATACACTAAATGCGTGCGTATCCCATGGTCTTAGAGTTGGTGGGTGTGGCTCTGTGGTTTGGTGGGCATGGCTCTCTGTCTTGCGTGTGCTCTCTGTCTTGCTTACCCTTAGTTAGAGTTGGCGGGCGGGGCTCTGTGAGTTGGCAATCGTGGCTCTCTGTCTTGCATGTGGTGTAAAGTCAACGTGGCTCAGATGTGCATGTGGACTTTTGCACAGACGAAAGCGACTGAGGCTGTGTTTGGTGAGTTGTTGCGTGCCTCGAAAGCGATGCTGGACTCGGGAGGAAGGTTACAGTTGACGTGTGTGGCTCTGTCGTGCGTATCCCATGAGGCGGTAGGAGGGTTAGAGTTTGCGGGCAGGGCTCTGTCGAGCATATCCCATGGTCTTAGAGTTGGCGGGTGGGGCTCTGTCTTGCTTGCGCTCACTGTCTTGCGTGCCCTCAGTGTCTTGCTTGCGCTCAGTGTCTTGCATGCCCTTAGTGAATTATATATATAGATTTTAAAATGTATTCGATTACAGATAAATTTAAATATTGAGTATAGCCCAAGACTGACAACTAGATACAGAGAATGTAGTGTGGATAGAACAATTGGAAGAAGGTATCAGGAGTATTGTGTCATTGAAGAATTAAGGTGAAGGTTAAAGGTAAGGTTTTTAAAACAGTTGTATGATCAGCAATAATGTATGGAGCTGAGACATGGGCAGTAAAGGGAGTACAAGAGAAGAAGTTAGGTGAATGTTGAGATGGATATGTGGAGTAACAAAAAAGGAAAAAAAAATTAGGCCATCAGAGGTACAACAAAAGAGTGAGCTATCTAAGAAAGTACAAGAACAAAGGTTGAAGTGGTATGGACATGTGACGAGGAGAGACAACGAATATGTGGGTAAAAAAACATGATGAGAATGGAAGTACAAGTGAAGAGAAAGCATGGAGGCCAAAGTGGAAGTGAATTGATAAAATAAAAGAAGATCTAAAGATAAAGGGCTTCACTGGAGAGGAAGTGCAGGGTAAGGTGTTTGGAGAAGGTTGATTAAGCACATTGACCCAACATAGAAGTGGGAAAAGATGAAGAAGAAGAAGAAGAAAAAGAAGAAGAAGAAGAAGAAGAATTCTATTACAGATAAAGGTGGCTATCTTATATATAAACGTCTACGCGTGGAGGTGTGTGTGTCTGTCTGTCCGGCCCAGATGTTTGAGGCAACCCAGAAGTGCGAGGCTACAGCATGAAGTTCAAAGAACTGGCAAGTCGGCCCTAAGGTAACAAGTCGGAAGAAGAAAGAAGTACGAAGCTACAACATGAAGCGGAAAGAAAGTGACTCCGTTACCAAAGTGAAACCGCTGAGGAAAGACAAACTCACTTAGGATCTAGGATCTTCCTGGTTTACTAACTGATTGACTGCCTGTTAAGATTAACCCAAAGTCCCTATATGAAGTCAAATGGCCCATCTATCCATGTATCTCTCCACTAGCAAACCTAACTAATCAACTTCAGAGTCACAGAAGCCAGAGCCAGCAACTGCAGTATGTGCAAGACAGGAACCAACCCTGCACAAAGCGCCACACTTCACCAATCATATAATCAAAACCAATTCAGAGTCATCCATTAGCTTAACAAGCATATATTCTCTACTACAAAAAGGTCTTTTGTTGTGTAGAGTTGCTGTGGACCTACCACACACAAACAGATTCCACCCTTACTATACACCACGATTCAAAATGGAGCAGGCTGCCTGGGGCACACTCATAATTCAAAAGCACATTTGCGCAGTGGGTATATAGAATTTATGTTGCCTTAAGTCGAAAAGCTGACAGCTCTTATTGTTTTCATATCGTGAGCCCCTCACCACCCTCCACCTCCCAATGTGCTTTCAACAGAAACGTCAGATCTGCTCATCAAATCTGTCATGGAAGCTTGAAAAGACACAGTGCACTTATCTTTCAAAATGTAACTCACATATACTTTTGAAAATCCACTTCTCTACACATTCGCTAGGCCTTTTTTAAAGGACACCGTGAAAGCACTGAGAGTCCTTTGCTCGCATAGATGTGAAAGGCACCTACTTGAGAGGCACTTGGAGAACAAGCAATGGCACATTCAAGTAGCCACTGTATACATGCAGCTGCTTCCCACTTCTGGAACAGGAGAAAAGTGTGTATGGAAAACAGACACTCCAGAGAGAAGCTGAGAGGAGACCCCAGACCCTACGGTCATATCTTAGACTGAAAATGCAGCTTGTGACAACAGATAAAAGATGGAAGAACTGTGTGAGTGCTTCCCGCATAAATGAGAAAGTTATTGTTTTTCAGTGAAGAAGCAGAAGGCATGCCTATAATTTGAATGGATAAAGAGTTAGCTTTGGCTACTCTGGCATACTTGTGAGCAATGTTTCTAAAGAGTATCCAACCACTTTGACTATTTTTCACTTTTTACTGTGTCACAATATGAAATTCAAATTAATTTAACTGACATTTTTTGTACCTATCAACATAAAAATAATAAAATATTAAAAAGTATGGTAAACCTACTGTATATTAGAATGGAAGATTATTAAAGAAGGAAAGTAGGTAGATAGGCCCATTAATACATCACAGCTAACAAACAAACAAACAAACAAATAAACAAATGAATAAATAAATGGGAGTAATAGTAAATAAGATGACAACATATAACAAAATAGCAGCTATCTACAAAGAAAGTGTTAGTAAATAGTCAGCAAGGGTTTGGGGAGGGAGCAGCTAGTCTTACCAGTGTAATCGTGGGAAACAAATATTTGATAGCAGTTGAGTGTAGAATATAATGATACTAAATCAACCCAGGCTCAAGACCAAAATGGTCAGGGTGACATCTCAAATTCTGGTGGTCAAAGGTGCATGATGAGATAAATATCACAAGTAACACTTGACAGTATGGGTGCAGGGTGCTAGGCATGATACTTAGGAGATGATGCGGGGGGTTAACCTGGTTAAATGACTCTATTGTGCCAGATCAGTTCTAAACTGGCCTCATAGGAGTGGATGTGAGCTTGTGCAAGTGTGCCCCGCAGTGGACTATCACCTGATCCTGCCTTTTTCTTGAAAGCTAGGACAGACTGAAGTTCCTTACAACCCTGAATTTGGATGAAACCGGTTAGAAAATGCATGGATTGACTTTCAAAATTAGACAACATCAAAATATCAAAAAGGGGGATTCCCTAGTGGCCTGCTGCTCATTTTAAATTATGGTAACTCTTTAGCTTAGTTACTGCAAAAAGGCATCTATTACTTTACTCTTATATACCAAAACCTTAACAAAGGTTTTTATGGTCTTCATAACACTTACTGTATATCATTAGATAGGTTAATCATGTCTGTGCCCTTTGGCTTTCTGACATAATGGTAAAATGACTTGTTAATATAAAGGATTGAAAGGTCCTATACTAAATATGTAATGTCAAGAGAAATGCGTTTCCATTAAGCCACCTCAGCCACTCCAAAGTAAAGTTTTATTACAATGTAACACTACAGAGATGAAAAAACACTTTGCTTATGCTTAATAAGTGTTATGAAGAACCAAAGAAGTGTATTTTAAGGTCTGTATAGTAAATGAGTAGTAGATACATTTTTGCAGTCCCTAAACTTAAGTGTTACCAAATTTATATAACTGATTAGATAAAATTGTAACTAAGAGAATTTTGCAGATGACAATAAAGTTGCAGATAAGCAGCTACATATTGTTTTCAGAAAGAACTCAAATAATATGCAATTTGCCACAAAATACAGTAATGTACACAAATACCAAGGAAGTAAAAATATTCAATTAAAGACACAACAGGGGTGTCTGGAGCCCTACTAGAAACACTTCAGAGACCTTAACCAAATAGCACGTAAACATAAATGATTAAAATAACCAATAGGATGTTGGGTTATATCGCTCACCGGGTTGAGTATAAGAGAATAACACACTGCTGAGGCCACCTTTGGAACAGTGTGTGCAGTTTGACCTCCATTTTTGATGCTTGGTGGGATAGGTTCCAACTTCTCAATGACCCTACTCAGAATAAGCGGGTTTCAAATGGATGGATGAATGTCATATAACAAACATAACAGCACTATAGAAAGTAAATCTACTCTAGGGCCAATGAACATGTGCTACAAGAAAAGGAGTTGAATCATTTCAGTTTGTGTAAACAATGGTATTAGAATATTGTTTCAGCTTTCTGGGTTCAAACCCATGCGCTGCTGTTGTCTTTGGAGTCTGCAAGGTGTCACAGTATATTTATAGGTTTACCTTGTGGACTTCAGTTTTCCTCTCACATGAAAAGATGTATATCTTAGATCAACTGGTGATTTTAAATTGGCCGCATGCAAACATGAGTGTGTAACTGTGCATGTGCTATGTGATTGGCTGGCACACTATCCAGAAATTGTTTCTCTATTCTGCTGAGAAAGGCAATCGCCTATCACAACCACAAATTAGCTTAATTTGGTTTGACAATGCTACGTGATGTTATAAAACTATGAGGAGTACCTGCAGGGTGGATACTAGATATTGCCTTAAAAGTAATCGATGTGGGGGCACAGTAAAATGGAAAAATTGCCCACTTATATTGTAAACTTTTCACACAGAGCTGTTGATACATCAAACAAGATGTCTATAAATACAAGTGGGCACAATAATTTTTGGCTTGACAACAACTGATGACACACATTGAGCTAAAATGTCTATTTAAATTGTATTTTCTTAAAATTGTGTTAAATCAGAGATATAAACGGACTATTGGATACCATTAACTCTATGTAACTCATTAATATATTTCCTTCCATCAGCAATGTCTAGCTGGAGAAGCAACTGTCCAGCATCCTCTGGCGGTACGCTCCAGAGCGGTGATGCCTACTTACTGATTTGAGCTGGACACCACTATCAGCCACCATTTCACTATCAAAGTCACATGGCCTTTGGGACCTGAAGAAGCAGTGACAGGATACCAGTACACCAAAGAGCTCTTACAGCAAAACAGAGAAATCCCAGTTTGCCGGTCATATCCTAAGTGCTTCAGAGTGCAAAAGGAATCAGGCAATGGATTATCAACTGGTGCTACAAACACTGGCCTTTTGTGAGTAGGCTGGATATTTTCTGGCAGAGATTAAGCTGCTAGATGCCCTGGCTCCCATTAGCTCTCTAACAGGGCGCAGTAGTATTTATCAGCCTTTGTTTATGAAACAATTTATCTGGGACGAGATTAATTGAAATGCACATTAGTAACCAGAGCACAGAGAGTTGCAGACCACCGGGGCTCCATTTGTCCTGATAGAAGCCCTTTTTTTCCTTACACGATAGAGCTTATTTGCGGCTGGGAGCATTTAATCAAGTAACAGGCCAGTTGTGTGGAACCAGAATCAGTGGATATTGGATTTGAGTTAAGATGACACTGAGGATCAGAAGCATTGACAGGAGCTGGCTATGTGACCGTCATGAGGCTAATTTAAGGTAATTCAAGCTAATTCAACACAATGCCTTAGTAATGAATACAGCAAGGAAGAAGGAAAGAAAGAAAGAGAGTGTTTGTGAGTGTGTGAGAGAGAGAGAGAGCTTGCAAGTACAAATGTGAGTATGTGTTTCTTGTTTAAACCAAGATAATTAAGGGTTTGCAGAGTTCTTCTCTTGTACACTTTTGGGAGAGGGAGGGTTAGGGTCTTTGTGTGGGAAATTAATAGAAGCCTCAATTCGTTTGATTTTCTCGGTTTTAATTAGTTGCGAAGGGATAAGTAGAATTAAGTACAAGTTAAACGGCCTAGAAAGAAAAAAAAAAACATACACACACACAAGCACATTGAAACAAATTTAAATTAGAGTGACTTTCCTTGATTGACCAGACCCCTTAATACCAATACAGAATGTGTGCTTCCACAGCAAACTGGAACGCACTTGAGGAAGGATTGTACAAATACATCTGAAAATGTACTGATTTTTACTGAGTTTTTGATAAAACTAGAAGGATTTCAGGAGGAGGGCTAGCTTGATTGACACATAACATTCAGAAGTCTATAAAAGAATAAAGAGTGATGCTTTTTATCAGGGTAAATTTGAGGGTGGCAAGAGGTCTGGACGAGAACATATTGTAATACACCTTACCAAAAGGACAACATGTACACCTGTAGAAAGAAGGACGTTATACTTTACAAGGTCAGGAGGAGACAGAAACACATTCAAAGATGTTTGCAGAATGATAAACCAGTCATCCTACTCATTGTGAAGGTTAGAAGAAGGCCACAGATTGGCCGCCTTGCACCCATAATCTAGAAAGTACCCAAAAGTAATGCAGCAGACCAAGGAGCTCACTGGAGTAGACAGGTGGATTGTACACACTGACAGAGTATGAGAGGATGCTGCAAAAGTGGTCCAGAATAAGGTCAACGGTAATTCAGTACACCAGGAAATGAACACACTAGGCCAATGTTTTGATACTTTAGGCTCTCTCTACTAAGATATCTACACAATATATTAACAAATACATGACATCCAAGGTGACAGTGAAGATTCATTTCCTTCCTAATAGATCCAGAGAGGTGAATATTAAGAGTGTCCTCGTCCAGTGATCTAGAGACCAGAGCTGCTAAACGAGGAGCTCTAGAGAAGCAGAGAAACAAAGGCTTCTGGCATAGTGTGGGTCCTTATGGGTCTCTACCTGACCTGGAAAATTGTTCCAGATGTGAAGTGAATGCTGTAATTAGTAAGGTTTGCCCTTTCCTGCTGATTAGCAGCCCATTAAGCAGGACTCGGCATCAGGGCTTGTCAGCTGCACTTAGGTTAACCTCATCGGCAGAGAGGCTTTCAGACAGAGAGAGCTAAACAGCTAAGCACTTTCCTTTGTTGAAACATTAAAAAGCCTGCTTCTACTGTGAGGCATGCATTTCTCCAAGAATCTGTCAGCACATAGATGACGACAACTGCCAACATTAGCACTTGCTTACATGCACACATTTTAAAGAAAAAACATTTTATTTACTGTATCTGCAAAATTCTATCCCTGTAATTCATCAAAGGAGCCTAAACTAAGAAACTAAGCTAGAAAACACAAAGATACTCAAGTTCTTACCACAATGAGATAGCCACCCAAACATATTGAGCCAAAAAGAAAAGTGAGCCTTCACTGTAAAATCGGGATCCTCAGTTCTATAACTTGACATACAATTCAGCAAAAATAAACAAATAAAATCATGCAACACATATATTTTCAAATCAGATATTCTTCAAAGCATGGTCTTAACTTGAACATATTCAGCCATTTCCACCCATTGTCCGGTATGGCTGGGTGGGTGGGAAGGGGGTAGAAATTTATGAAGGCTTGCATACTGGGCAACGCTGCAGTCTACCAGACTTATGATCATGAAGTGAAGCGAGTGGGCACCAGTGTGCTTTTACTGAAGACACCAGAATCAGTGTCAATCTAGTTTCTTTTAATTTAGAGTATGATTCACAATACAGTCCGGTTTCTCAAACTGAAAGTCTCTCCTAAAAGCGACTACTCAAAGCCCAAACCCCCCTTAGCACTCAAACAACTTTTATGTTAAATATAGCCACTCAAAGCCTCAATCATCCATAAGTTGCAGCTTCTTCAAATACACAGTGCAAAGTGAAAAGAGCAATCAGGGCAGATGAAATGAGAAGAATTGTTTGAACATGTCCAGAAAAAAAATCACTTCCTAATGAGCAAAAAGTATTGCATACACAAGTGTGCCGTCATTTTTCCTTTGAATACTGAACATGTGCAGAGGGAGGTGCCATGTTTCACTGTTAAACAAGCAAACTGTGCTGCTTTCTCAGAAAAATGATGTCAGGCTGTCTGGGGCACACTCTCAGGATAGAATCACCTTCTTGGCCAGAGAGAAGCCAAAGAGGTGCCAATCTTGGCCCCTTGTCACTCACAATAAAAAGAGGCACAGAGAGAGAAGAGTAAAACAAAAAGAAAAATGCTTGTAATCCACAAAATCATCATTTTTTAGATGGTTTGCAATTTTTTTTACGTTTCAAATAACAGCAGAACAATATCAAGACATTTATAAAAAAAAAACAAATAAATCAACTAAACTGAATACAATAACTAATAAAAAGAACAATGACATTGGCATTGAGCCTCCCAAATGTTTGCAACTACAAGGCAGGAGAAAGACACTGCTTACCTCTGGGATCCAGTGGCTGAAGATTTATGTCCCATGTCACCACAAACAAAAATTACTGGACAATTTTAATGAAGATAAGCACATAAGAAATCTGACAAATGAGAGGAGACCACTTAGCTGATCAGGCTCTTTTGTTTAGCTAATAGCTAACCTGCCCCCATATTTCATCCAGATTTTTCTTAAAGGTTGTCAAGGTTCCTGGTTCAACTACATGTCTCTGTAGTTTGTTTGAGATTATTTCTTTGTGTAAAGAAGTTCTTCCTGGCTTAAGTCCGAAATACAGTTCCCCTTAATTTGCACTGGTGTCCACATGTATGCGATTCACCCATAGGCTTAAAGAATTCTACTAGATCTACTTTATCAATGCCTTAAAGAATTTTTGAAGACCTGCATTAGGTCCCCATGCAGTGTCCTCTGCTGGAGACTAAACAGTCTGTCAGAGTAGTACCCATATTTAAGTCCTTAAGTAGTATGGTGTTTAAACCTGCACACAATACTCCAAATGTCTATGAACTCCTTGTATTCTTGATGATTGAGTGTTAATCTGAAGTTTTATCTGAAATTTCTCCGAGAAAGTAACCTTCAATCTATTTTGAACAATTTTCTGTTTAGTTCACAAACAATCTAACAGCAAAAGACTTAAGAAAGATGGATAAGAATAGAACATCCATCCATCATCCAACCCACTATATCCTAACTACAGGGTCACGGGGGTCTGCTGGAGCCCAGTCCCAGCCAACACAGGGCACAAGGCAGGAAACAAACCCCGGGCAGGACGCCAACCCACCGCAGAGAATGGAACATGAGTCCATTATATGGTATAGGCAAACAGATTGAGACTCGCTGTATGTTGGTGTCATTTATTAGGGGCCAGCTGACCTAACCAAAGGATACCAGAGATAATTTATATACCTCAGTTTTATGAACTTGCTGTTTCCTTTCCAGAGTTACAGCAAGGCAGATTTCACCATCAACTGCCAGAATGGAAGACATGGATAGTGCATTAATAAAAAATAGGAAGTGGTTTCCCCTAGACTTTCTCGTATACTTAGATATGGGGATGGATATTTGAGGAGTACACCTCAAGACAATGATTATATTTTTATATTATGTACATTAAAGAACCATCAACAACAAATCAAATCAAAATAATAATGAACAATTATTATAAAAGTAAAGTTGAACAAATCGGACTCTGCAGCTGAATGAATAAAAGGTAAAGTACCACTTCCGGTTAGCAGAAATAGCCCAAAAGTTGATAGAAATTTACGTTTTGTACCTAATACTTGTATGCAAAATTTGGTTGACATAAGTGAAAGCGTTCTCGTGTTTACATGCACACACACAGACATAATTCTAAAAATGGTATTTTCAGACTCAATGAGATCTAAAACATCAAGATTCATTAAAATCTCGACATGGAATATTTGGACGATTACAATACTTATGCTTTGTATATGAGAAAATAACAAATACACTCACTGGGCCAAAATATAGCTGCAAGTTAAGTCAAAATGGCCAGGATAAAAAGTACTTTAAAGAACTACTGCACTCCCTGTCGAATGAATGTTGTAACAACAACACGTCCTTTCTTTCAATCACTTTTCTCAATTGCACATTCCATGTGTATAAACAGGGAGACAAGAAGTATAATGAAGCAAGGAACACGATTCCACACAGGAATCATATTATGATTTAAGAGTCTGGTGGCAAAGACAACACACCATCTGTGACTGCTGACCTCCATAGTTGGGAAAGAACATCTCTGAGTTGTCCAGATAAAGCTATCGTAAACACAAGATGGGTGATGATGCCTCAAGAGAACAAATTAAAAGTCTAAAGTGAGCTGCTAATTTGGCTGCCAAAAGTAAACCATACTTGGATTAGTTAATAAGCCAAAACATTTCAGGACCAAAATATTCACAGGCTATAGAGATACACGTAACTGAGGTTGGAGTAAAGTTTAAAAAAAAAAGTGCTAATGACAGACACTAATGCAGTCAATTAACAGGCTTCCTCCGTGATACTTGGGCGGTCATGCTCATCAATCTACACCTTCGAACTACAGGCACTTTGTGCACTTCCACCAAATAATGTGCACCCATCACCTATACGCCAATTAATCACCGGCCTTCCCTCATTAATACTGTACTTTCCAGGACTTTGATCTCCCAGCACCTTGTGTGCATTTTTCCCTGCAATGCTTATTCTCACTGGTAAGGCTTTAAGCACAAACTCTAATCAGACAAGCCAGCTGGTCAGTGCTGGACTGTTGAGTGTCCGTGATGCTTTTCTGTTTAAATATACTTATTTATGTATTATTATAAGTAAGAAGGCTAAGGTTTGAAATGTAAATGCAGACAGCTAGGCTGCTCCTTTAAGCTACTTTTGGTGTTGTTCCTTCAAGCATCAGAGCTTTTTAATCAGTACGTCTTCTTAAAAGTGGCTGTAATTTTATGCTTCTAAAATCCTAAGTCCTGATATCCACATACACACATTCTGTCTATCAGATGCCGCAGAATCAGGCATGACATATTACCACGGCTTGCACTCACTAAAAAAAAAAATGCTGTACTGCATATTGAGTAAGAGGGACACTGATACTGACAGAAAACCTACAACTGGTCACTTTGGTCCCAAATCACTGCACTAGGGGTGTTAAATGAGTAAAACACTGGACTATAACCCATAGGGGTGTCAATTTCATTCTTTCTACTGACTCCGTGTGTAACCAAGAACGAGTCACGCGTCTTCAGAGATCTCCAAATAAATGTGCTAATAACTGTGCTATGCTGTTGTGATTTGTAAAAATATATCAAATAAATAAATAAATGTTAGACACTAATGCAGAAGATATCCAAAGAGGAAAGCCATTTATTTTAGGAAACCTACATACTTTTTGCTTGTTATCTACATTGTTCAAAATTACACACTGTTTTACAGTTGCCATCAGTAGTGGTGTCTACTAAATAAACAACAATATTGAAGACAGAAGTCATCACAGTTCAGTCCTGCCTGGTGTATCCTTGTTGAATGCTCTGCTCCCAATTTTAATTTGGACTCTTCTAATGGGTGGCCCAAACAAAAATAATCAAATGTGTATCAGAGTAAAAGATAACTGATTTCAATGTACAAAAAATAAAGAAAAAGATATTCTAGAAGACATTAAAACTGAAATGGTGAGGAGATGGGGTCACCGAGAGGTGAAGTCAAGAATTAAATTCCAGCTATACACGACATCATATATATCCTCTCAATGACAGGGTGGGCAACAGGGTCCTGTGGCTACAATAAGCCTGATGTGAAAATCCAGTGGGAAGTTACAATTTCACAGCCAAGAGATCAAGCAGATACCCAGACATGGAGATGAGTGCAGCTAATAAAAGTTAGGAGCAGGAATGAGAACAACTGCATAAAGTTGAGAGCCAAAGCCTGTGTGTCAGCAGTTCCCTTGTGCGTCTTTAACTTCAACAGTCACATACAGCAGGAGGAAATCAAAAATGAGAGATGGAAATGCGGCTCCCGTCTCGCTGAGTGCCTGGGCGCTGGAAACGGTTTCCCAACAGTACTGGTGGGATTTCTTTCATGAGAAATTTTGTTCTCAGAGAGGGGTTGGGGGTGGGGCAGCACATGTATTTATAGGCAGGGAAGGACCCTTAAACCAGCTTCACTATTCACAATTCAAAAGAACACATCCTAACAACTATAACATCAAAGAGGGAGAGCAAGACAGAGAGAACGAGAGGTAAAGTGAGAAGATGGGGAGTTTGAAATAAAAAAAGAAAGAGTAGATCCAAGAAAGACAAGGGGTACAGCACATGATAGACAAGAAAAAATTAAACATTTAGAGCAAGAATTGACAAATGAAGTCCAGTCACTGACTGTGCTGAGTTTGCATGTTGTCACTATGTCCGTATAGGTTTCTCACCGGATACTCCTGATTCCAAACAACATACAAAGAATATTTTTGTTAGGCTAGTTAGGTTAAGCCCTGCCTTGGTAAGTGCATGAGTGGGCCTTAAAATGGACTTCTATGCCATCCAGGAATATATATTATGCCATCTGAATATGTTTAAGCCTCAAAAAAATTAGCTCAACACTAGATTGTTGGTTGGATGGGTAAAATGAGACATGTGGAAAGAAACCGAAAAAATAAATGAAGTAACATGAATGAAAAAGCACAAAAAAAAATAGTTAACACTGTTGCCCCAAATCTCCAAAGAGTTCTACTCCTAGCCTGGTCCCCGTATGTGGATCTTTGTGTTCTCCACCTTTCTATGTGCACGTCAATTTCCTCCCACATCTCAAAGAAATGCAGAGACTCTGCTGTGAGTGAGTGTACTATGTGATGAACTGGCAGCCTGTCCAGAGTTCCTGCTTTGCACCCCCTTACTGCCAAGATAGACTCTGGCAAGCCACACAATAAATCAGCTTAGAAAAAGGGTACCCAGATGAAAAAAGGAAAACTAAGAACACAGAATAAAATTTGAAAGTATTTTTAAATGAAAGAAAAATGGAAATAGTAACATAAAAAGTGAGTGTAAAGGAGAAGATGTAGAGAGGCCAGAATGAGAGGCGCCTGGCATTAAACAGAAACACAGAACTGCTTGCGCACATCTTTCAGCCACAGACAGTGTCTGATAAAGGCTGATAAGGAATCTCTTTGATGTTCAGTTAAGTGTAAAATTAAAATGTATGTGTGTGGTTTCTTCGATTCTGAGGGGGGAATTTCTAATTCTAACTCTCCTGTTGGAAAACGAGGGAAAAAAAGGCAGCTTTCTTTTCTCATGATCCGTCTGCCTGTCTGTTTTCTGCTTGCTCCAGAGAGCTGAGTCGTGATTAATCCTGCTAGCTGCCCTTGTTGATCAGCGCTACAATGAGGTAAGTAAATATCTCATCTGTAATGAAGCCAAGAAGACCCGCTACTCTGTGGACATGCCAGCAATTTGGCAGAATGGCAGGGTAAACTTGGCAACTGTATTGCCTCCTTACTCTCTCCCCCTCTCTTTCTCTCCCATCCATGTCTTTCTGAAATTCATGAGCAGTTCCCATACCTACTCTAGCCAATGTAGTTTTGCAAGGTGATTCAAACTCTTGGGCTACAGTTATGATTATTAAAGCTCCACTACAAAAAAATTGCACACCCCTACACTCATACTCTGGTACTTCAGCAGGTATTTTACTGAGATGAGCTGATCCAATAGTCACTGGCACAGTACGCAACACAACATGAACCTCATCAGCTACAAGCTGGACATGCTTTGTAGAAAGCACCCACTTAATAGCAAATCCCGCCTAATCACAGGCTCACATCCCTAAGCCCTATGGCTAACTCAAGTAAAAATAAATCTCTTCATAGTTCAGCTTCCTAGTGAAAATAAAACCTGCAATGCCAGCTTTTGGTTTAGCTCTCAGTGGGGCACTATGCCAGAGTCTCACAGCTTTAGATTTGCACACACACACACCCACCCTGTGGCGTCGTCAAATGTTCATATCTTGCAGCTAGTGGCCCTCTCTGAATGGACCTCGAGAATTTTTACTACCACAGGATCAGATACCCAGCTGGTAATGTCTGCACTTTCATACAGCATGTGTTTGGCTGCAGAAATTGAGGACTTGTTTGCCCACATTTGAAAATGAGCCAGCAGCAGATTCACTGTGTTTGCCTTGGCTAAGCAAATAAAATCTAACAAGAAAGTTGGGCAGGAGGAGTCCATTCTTAGCCAGATATCCACAACTCTACAGTACATGTGACCAGCTTTTCATCTTCAAATAAGCAGATAATGTCGACTGGTCTTGAGCTCAAATCTGTTCCACAAATAGTGTCTAATGTTTCACCTCAACAGTCTGCAGCATCTCAACAATGCTCTCTGTTAACTCATTACTGCTTGAACACTCAATCTCGCCAACAAAACTGGCCATTTTCCTTGTCACCTAATTGCAGCCAGTTTCCATTCAGAACTTCCAAAAACATGAAGTCTGCCTCATTAAACTTTCACCTGATGACCAAATCTGCTGACCAAACCACCATCTATTGACAGGTCCCTTCAACACAAACTTTTATCTGTTCTCCCCACTACCATTCTATATTTATCCATCATCTGGCTACGCTTTCCATGACAGGTTGTAATCAATCGCAGTATCTTACTTTGCCATCTTTTGAGTATGACTAGCACACCTGTATGAGCACTTGGTACTTCACTACAAAATGTATGCATCTGTTTGACCATTCTTTTCATCCCTTAAGCTAAGCAAGTTAAGTCTCTCCCCCAAGTTGTCTTCATTCTCTTGCAATGACCAAACCTGTGTACATCTCCAAGCACATTTTTCATCAACTGACCCTAACGTCTCTCTGAGAACTGTCATTATCTTCTAGCCACTCTCATATCACTTTATCTCCTCAACTCCCTGGTCACTGTCTCAGCATCTAGCATGAGCTGGGCAAAGTGACTTTCAGAGCGGGGGAGCAGAAAAAACACACAAAACACAAGAGTTAAGTGGCAGTGATTCAAATCTTCAGTGTCTACTTTACTACAGCTTGGGCTATTGTTCTTTTCAGCAACTGTCAGCACCTTGTCAATCATTTCCTGCTCTGCCGCCGGGGTCAGCTGCCAAGCCCACCATGCGTCTCAAGCTGCTTCTTATTCACCTCTTAAAAATGAGAACACAGCTTTCATTAGCTCCCACGCTTTATGCTTGGCTTAAGCACCGCAGATGCTCAAAGTGATCCCCAAAACTTCAACATAAGGTAATAATATAAATCATTCTAAAGATAAAAAGATGACTGGTGATCCATGTCTCACTCTCTCATCTCATAATAAATGTCAAAAACATGCATGCAAAGCAGAAGATGCTGGTGTATTCTACTATAATTATGTGCCCCCGGCATGATGTTGGCTCCCAGACCTTCAAGAAAAATAGTTTATGTAGAAACAAGCCCAACATTTGCCATCATCATCAGATGTCTAGCAGGAGTGTTTAGTCAACTAATACTGAATAGCAGGGTACTCAAGGACTTGATGGGAAAGCCCCGTAATGAATTCTGCTCAATAGCCCACTATATAAATGAGAAAGCAACCTGTGGTCATTGCGAGAATATTGGTGGAGTTAGTAAATTGTTTGAAACTTTCTTGGTCAAGTCTGTGGATTGCTTTGTATTTCCAAACATTGCCTAGAATTAATTAAGACAATATTGGTGGAAACAAAAAATTGCAAGCAGTTCAAAACTGGTACTTTTTTCTCATTCTGGTGTTCATACTTTAATGTTGAGTTTTATTTTAGACTATATGTTGTAGTGGACACTGCATGTATTTTAGTTCTGTATTTCCCTTTTTATTATTTCATTTTTATAACTAAAAGAATAAGCTGCCAGAAAGGTGGCAAATTGATTAGTGCTGCTCACTCATGGCTCCAGTCCTGGCTTTATCAGCAGCTTCTCCTCATGTCCAAGAGATTTTTCTGGAAATATTTGGCATTTTTTCCCTGCATGGTAAATATTCAGGTTAGGCTGGTGACTCAAGATGACCTTAATGTGTGTGAATGTGGATGTATGAGTGAACCTGAATCGCAATCTGATCATTTGGATAGTTACCTACCAGGTAACACTTGTGGTCGGTCGGCCACTCGGCAAACATCGTACACCTGATGAGCCACAATTATGGTGAAACATGGTTGTATACTCTTTGTATTATTTGGCAGGTACTGTATCTCACACACACACACACACACACATATATATATATATATATATATATATAAAATGCTAGGGTTTGTCCGTTTGTCATGCAAAATCTCATGTACCACTGGCCCTTGAACCTTGATCTTGGTCTTAAACAAGTCATAACTTTATGACCTGATAACACTGCTATAGCAAAATATTGGAGGTGCAGGCTAACCCGGCAATGTAATCAGGCCTCTTCTCATATCACACAACAGCACAGGCATGCCCCAAGAAAAGTTGTATGAGCACAAGCCACGGCTGACAGGAAAAGAACAGTGGCAAAAACCTGCTGAGAGTGAAGTGCATTGCACAGGCCAATCAGCCGTGCATTGACTGCAGGGTACACAATCTACACGTGACAAAGATGGACAAGGTGTCTTTGCAAACAGATGTCTGCTATGGTCTTTACAGCAGACTGGTCATTTTCATCACAAGGCATACAGTAAGATCACAAAACAAAGTCATACGTATTGTTATGCCTCAAAAAACAACAAGATTTGCAACCTAAGCTCATTATGTAGCTGAAAGCAGGAGCCATTTCACCGACAGCGAATGAGAAATGATGTGATGGCAGGACAACACTGCACATACCAAAATGAGAGGTCAGCTTGAAAACATAAAAATTGAGCAGTTTGCTAGCACTGTTCTCCATTGTCTTGCATGGCAGACTTCACAATACAGAGTGCATGGCATGAATTTAAAGAACACCTTTCAGAAGAAATGTAAGCATGAAAAAGAAGTGAGTGAGCCACCTTTCTCTGGGGACTGGGGGTCTGAGTGTTTCCGAGTACCAAGTAAAACTGAAACTGAAAACACTCTAATAAACAACATAGCACATCTCTAAGCAAAAGCCATCATAAAGCGCTTTTTACTTCAAACAGAATAGCAATATGTCTCAAAAGATGATAAAATGAATACCAGCGCTGCAATTTTAAAATAATAAAAATCCAAGAAAACTTTACAGAAAATATTAAGTCTGTTGGTACAACTTTGAAACGATTAGGCAACCGGTCAAAATATTGAACAACGCAGGAGCTGACCAAAAATAGCAGCTGATCAAAGCCCTAAAAAGTACAAGCAAACACTGCAGAGGCTGCTTACTGCAATAGCAGATCTAAAAGGCAAGAGAGCAAGTATAGGTTTTAGAAGTCGTTAGAATATGAAAATCGATAGAGCCTCATGGATATACTAAGAGAGGAGCACTGGATGCTGGCTGAGTAGTAAAGATTTGGGATTGTGATTTGAATGGTGCTGAAAGATTTGAAGTACCGGTATCTGAAAAAGTCCCAAACTTCAGAAAGATACCAGTTACAAGCAAAGCACAGATTAAGTTATGCTGAAAGTAAGGCTTTCCAGCTAATGGAAACAGAAATTAATGTTAGGTTGAAGGTAACAGCCATCTTATTTAATTTATTGTAAAAATTGAGTCTTTCAGAAAAGGCTCACACTGCTTGTTCATCACTCACTGGAAATGCTGCAAGCTGGAGTTTGTTTTCCTCTACTCTGCTTTTAACTTGCCACTTCTTTTGTTGGCCAGATCTTCTAATAGCACAACTAAATTACTTTTTATGCAAGGTGTATGTACATCTCTGTTTCTGTTTATGTACAGTTGTAGCATACTGATTTTTTGTTGTTTTTACTTGTAAGTCTGTGCTAGTGATCTAAATCTGTCTTTATTGAGAGTGCTATATTAAAATCAAATAAAATTAATTTACTATAAAGAGTTCAGATTGATTACAAATGTTGTGAAACAGGCCTATCAACTTATGGTACTATGACACATCACAATTTATCCATTCAATCATTATAATATCAACTTGACCGTACATCCTCACATCCCTGTTTATGCTCTCTTGTTACAGGTTATAGATGGCTATGTTTTTTGGAAAATGTACTTTCTGTGAACAGCAACACTTCACACGATGCACTTAAATTTTAACAAATGTCAGAAATTCCATACAGCATTATAAAGGTGAGATTCTGCAGTCAGATGCTTGTCAGTAAATTGCATAATTTTTTGTTACTTTCTAATCTCACCCAATAACTACTCTCTTCCTGAGAATTAGGTAGCAGCTTCTTCCAGGCTCATTGAAGGGGTTGTCGCACCATTTTCACAGGTTTCAATGAAAGTTGTGTTTAAGAGCTGATTATTTAGTTTAAATAAATAGATTAAAATATAGTGTGGCTCTCTATTGATGAATGAGGTGCTTCTCTGCATGATGTTACACAACATGGAGAATTCTCTTGCTGACAAACTGGTATCATCTTTAAGAATACTTTGCTTCTGAAAGGCAATCAAATAAATTCCTTCACAATGCAACTCCATGCAAGTTGATAATTATCAAGAAGGAGTGATCAGGAAAAAAAAAGTTACAGTTTAGGGTAACTCCTATTGCTCCAGCAAGGAGCTGGAAAGGACTTAAAAGGTAGTGCTGCTCTGTTAAAACATAAATATCTGTATATTTATGTCTTTCATAAATGTTATACTAAAAATATAAGACCTTCAAAATCTTTCCTCATATAAGCTATTCTGTACGGCATCATAACCAGGGTGGCTAGTAACATGCAAGAGAGTACTCTCTGAAGTGCACATTGCAAAAAAGAAATAAATAGAATAAAGATTACAGGTTCTCAGACTCCAAATCTATCAACACACCTTCTATTAGGGGAACAAGATTCAGCAATAACAGAGGCCTAGGTGGCAGAAAACTTCTGTACTTCAGACTATTTAGTGGATACCTTTCTAAAGTGCATATAATGCCTGTGTTCAACTGATTCCTATGAAATGGCATCTTGACTTTTAATGGTGGCCTATGCACAAACTATAGTGATAAGATGGCTTCTGAATGAGATGAGACTACAGAGCTATCTAAGGAACAGGAGGCACCCAATGCTACCAATTCATGGGTCACTAGAGGGCCTGTAATTGCTTTAGGCTTTACAAGCTTCCTCATGACCACCCCCCAAGACGCTTTTCAAACAGCCTGACTATCACATGACACATGATTTAGACATAGCTGACCGGCAAGACAGTCTGCATTCCCAAATGCAAAAGGACAAAGAGGAAGAGGTCAGTAAGCTAAGCCAGAAGATGTTGAGATAAGAAATTATTCCAGTTAGACGGTAAAATTAGCTTTGGATTAAAAATTTGAACAAATAGACTGTGATATCTGTGCTCTTAAAAAAAAATTCAAGGCTTTACATTAATACACCCAAACCCCAGTTGATTCATCTGTAATTACTGGTTTCCAAATTTCTATTTACAGAGACTAGGTTTTGTATTACAGGATCACAGACATTAGACCAGCAGCTATTGATATGTGGTACAACCAGTCCAATGCAATACACATTCACATTTGTTCATATTGGGCCAACTAAAAGTCACAATTAACCTAATACGTACACCTTGCGGCAGGAAACTAAAAGACTCAAAAGAAAACCCAGTAAACACATAGAATCAGCAAACCTTGTGTAGAAAGTGACTAACTAACCCAGCAACTGAACTGAGCTCTGCATAGTCAAGAGTCAGAAGTGCTAACGACTGCACTACTGTGATGTTGAATAACATTTAACATTTTGATAGTCGTAAATTGTCATTTAAGAAGTATTTGGTGACTTAAAGAAAGAACCAACTGTCTTTAAATAAGTCATAGTGAACTTCCCAAAGTTTAGGAATGCTATACTTAGTTTTGCCAGGGTCCTTTGTTATACAGTAAGTCTGTGGAGGATATTCTATAAGCCATTCCTCCCAGGTAGGCCACAAACTGGCCAGCCAGTCAGATTAATGGAGTCCAAGTTAATGGAATGGTATTGTTTTCAGCTAGGAGTCTTGTTGAAGCAAGAATTGATATGAAGCAGGGACTGGTCATTGAGGTGTGGCTGTTCAGGATTGGTTATTGCATAAAAAGAGACACTCCGTACCATGACGGCTGTTTGGTCCATGACAAGTAACACTCGGTGGGTACGGCCCACACTAGTTGATACCATCAGAATAGGTGATACCCAAATGACTGTTTATAAAGTGTTTCTCCAGTGTTTCGGACTGAAATCACCAAAGCCAAACTCCACCAAGCCTTGCTCAATGAAACAATTGACTGTCTAGGTGCTGTTAATAGTGGGAATTATCACACAGGATTAAACAGCTGGGTGTCAACATGCTGCATAGGTTTAAAGCATGATCTGCTAAGAAGTTCTACTCATAAAGTCACTTAGGGGTCTATGGAGGTTTTACATTGACCTTGGTTACCACACTGGGTGACACCAACTCTAGTTACTCCACTGATGTGAGAGAAATTGGTATAAGTTTGGTATCTCAGTCTTACCATCTCTCGTTGCCATTTTCCATCCATGGAGGTGGAGGCCTGGCCATGTTCCATTCAAAGAACATGCGAGATCAAGAGCCATGATGGACAAAACTGGACCAAAGACTAATGAAACATGATGAGCTCATTATTACTCAGGTCGTTTACTATTATTTTGCCAACACTCATTTAACGTTTAATATTTTTGGGCAAATTGTCTGTAATAAATCAATAAATGTGTAACTTAACTCCTGTCTGTTCTTTCACTCTAATATTCTGGTATTATAGATGGAAAAGAGAAGAGAGGAAGTGATGAACTACAGCAGCTGACAGTGTGGTAAGAGCATGGGATTTAAGACATTTTCTTGCATTTTACATAATAAAGAGTATAAAGGGGAGAATAGGGTTACCCTAGGACCGTAATGCGACACACGGTCCACCACTGTTTTTTCATTCAAGCAATTTTTGTCATTAGCCATTCCTGCTAATTTTAATAGACCAGGAGTACTTAATTCTGGTGCTGGAGGCCTGCAATCTGTATTGGCCGCGCGTTTTCACTATAAAATCAGTCTTTTCATCAGAATGTGGCTTTTATTGTGATGATGGTTTAATTAGTTTCTCACTGACTCATTTCTCTACTTTCTAGGTCAGGTGTACTCTTTACTGGGGGCACTGGAGCCACAAATTTTCACTGTAACCAATCTTTTAATTAGAGGAAAATTCCTGAGTTGAACTGAACTCAATGTATAGTAAGCCTGTTCATTGTTCAGTATTTGTATTCAGAGTGTGAATGCAGAATTAATCAAAATTAGCAAAAAATAAAATATTATCATCTTGACAAATCTACTTATTTGTACCAAAAGACATCTAGACTGCTACTTTAATACAGATTTATGATTTCTACTAAAATGTCCTTTAAAACTAGGAATTTTGCAAACAACCAGAAGAGTAGTGGTGGATAATTCATATTGAGCCTGTGAAGAACAAAAAATTACAAATGCCTGCCTGTTTTGTGAAATCAATCAATTTTTAGGAAAAAAAATGATTTAGGTCTCTTAAAATGCAACAAATTGTGATTGTTTTGTCTGCACTTTTTCAGAATGCAAACATTTTGAAAGTATGTTCTAATTTCTCCTAGGAAGAGTAGAAACCAGTTAATAAAAGATCAGAATTAAGCTGGGACCTCAATAAAAAATACAATCCAGCCTCTGATTAAGTGCTTGGTCATAGCAAAAGCCCATCACCACTGTGGCCTCTTAGCACTGACAATGAAAACCTCTCAAATAGATGGACTGAGGTCCACCTCTGTAATAGAAAATAGCAGAATGAAATGTGAAATGGTGCGTCAGCTATTAATACAAAGGTAATTAGTCTGTCACTGTTCTTCAAACTTTTTCTTCATTTCAATTCATGTCATTAGCATTTTGTCTTATTTCGTAGCCAGTTGACCAGTCATCATTGTAACGGGCAATATGTCCATCTTCACTTCACTATGAAGTTCATCATAGAGTGGCCTCTTTAAAAGTTTTGTAAAAAAGTTAAAAACAAAATGATTAACAAGTGAATTTCCAGGTCTCAGATACAATATTCAACCCCCTGCTGAAGTTAATAATTTTCATTTCAGTTTATTTATTGTCATTATGCCTTTCAGTACACTGAAAGGTATTTGCTCGACAGTTTTTAACAAGGTTCTGAGTTCCTTTCACAGTCCAGATATAGTTTTAGTTTGTATGAGACCATCTGAATCATTCTTGTTGGAGTATCATTGGGCCAGCACTGATTTCTGCTTTGTACCCATTGTTGCTGTAGCAATGACTTCAAGTGCTCCTGACCATAATAATTTAAACATTAAAAATTAAGGGATGAAAGGGAATTTGGAACAACTATCACGCCAATGTTTTTTTAAAACTCACACCATTATTATCTGTCGGTTTTGACTCTACTGTTTAAAAGCAAAAACAAGCTTATAAAATAGAAGTTAAATAAAACCTTGAAATGGCACCTAACTGCGAATATGGCTCCATTCATACCAGACTGTGCATGGGCAACATAGTTGCTTATGCCAATGCATTTTGAAAGAGTACTGCCTCATGACACTAGCAAGCTATACTGTAGACCTAATTTCGATAGGTCCAACTTCATTATCTATGTGCTGATGACAAAGTTCTCTGTATACCCTCCTGAGTTTGTCTCCTGTACGAATATTTGTAAGATTGATTAGTGTCTCTAAAACCTGCTCTGTTTGTGTAAGATTGCTCTGTAATGGGTTAGAATTAGTTCCTTTCTTGCATACAATGCTACTAGTTTAAGCTTCTACACTACATGATGAACTGGGATGAGAAAATGAATGAATGATAGTTTAGTATTTGGTAGTGTGTTGAGGACTCTGATTTTCGTAATAACATGAATATTGCTATGGAAAAATCTGTCTTGTAGAAGAATCAAACTACTAAATCATCAAATCAATCGTTGTCCTTAATGCGTTACATTTGGGAACCTTCAGTCTTCCTAGGCCTCCTGCAAGTCAGATTGATTTTTTAAGAAATCATACATTTACTTGTTCACCTCTAGATTTTTGTTAAGGAAGAGAGACTTAATAAGGTACCATTATTTTGTTAACCAAAGTTAAATGAATAGTTTGTGAGAGTTGATAGACTGCTCTTTGCAAACAGATGAGCAGAAAATACAACTCTTGGCTTTCCCAACACAAGACAACTACTTATGCCCAAAGGTATTGTGGCAGCATAGAAAGCATCAGACTGTCATCTCATAACTCCAAAGAAACGACCCAAGCCATTATAAACAACACTACAACACTAAGGCCTTGTGAGCAATTGACCATTTCAAGCCTCAGGACATAGAATTTGGCTCTGATGTGATCCTTGTTTTTACAAAGTGAAACAAAAAGACAAAATATGGGCAAAGAGCCATTTTGCTGTGACAGGATTAGATTACAGCAGCAGCACAGATGTGCGCCCCTCAGATATTAGTGAGCTTTTGTTTCTCGCCAAGCCTGGGAGCTTTAAACCCACCGGAAAGAAAGAAAGAAAGAAAGAAAGAAAGAAAGAAAGAAAGAAAGAAAGAAAGAAAGAAAGAAAGAAAGAAAGGATTCCTCCCCATGCCACAGTCCTTTTTACAAGCTACTTTGTAATGTGTTAGTCATCCCCTATCAGCTCCAACAAAACATTAATGTGGAGATTACAAATCCCTGGGGACTAAACATGTCCACCAACTTTACAAGTCCAGTAGTGAGCTTTGGCTCAGACTGGGAAACATTGCCATCTATGTTCTGTATAAAATCAGGTAAAAGAAAACAAGAAATCAACTAATTGCTTTTAAGTTGACAACACTGGTCAGTGACTATTATACAAGGAGCTTTTCTTGGTGAACACAAAAGATCTTACAAGAACGTAAAACTATGCCACAAGATGAACAAATTCATACTATACTGATAATAGCAAATATATACAATGAAATCAGCTTGACAGTATGTCAAAGAAGACAAAATGAGAACCAATAAAGTGGGTATAGACGATATGCAGGGGACAGAGAACATTAGCAAACACATACAGAAAAAAATCCCTCAGCCATAAGAACACTTCTTACATTCCCTGACTAGGCCGCTGTGCCCACAATTTCCCCTTGACTTGGACTGCCTCCTCCCAGTCTATGCCAATCGGGTCCAGCTGCTACATGAGTGACTTGGATGGTTATAAACAATTCAAAAGCTTAACCAATTAGTGAAACCACTAAAAAAGTATGTGATAAAAAAAAAAAACCAATAAAGCAGATGTCCAATTAAAGCACCCATGAGAATAAACAACCCTAGTCACAAAACTGTAACTTTGTGCTGAATGTAATGAAGGCTAACTTGTTGCTTCAAATGGCCACAGGTCACTTCAAGATAGCCCAAAGTGACAAACACAATGAATAACTACTTAGCCAATCACTACTCTCAACCTGAACATTTCTCCAGAAATACTAAAAGCTTTCATCCAACACTAATCAAGATTACTGTCACACTTATACAGCGTAACTGCGTCAACAGATACAAAAAGGAACATACCTGAGTGCTGCTAACTCTGCCTTCCTGGAAAGAGCATTCGGCCACATTGTTAGTACAGATGTGTCTGTATTTACACCAGTGACATCGGTACAAGCTACTCACGCAGGAAAGGCACCTGGGAATAAGGAAAAAGAAAAAAGATAACACATCAGTTACATAAAGCATACAACATTTTACGCCAAGTTTCAAGTATTACATATATTTGGAAACTGTCAGAACATTCCAAGAAACAGTCTTTCAGAATGTAAAGCCATGTTTTGGATGAAAAGCTCCTGTTGAGATGCGGACGTCTGTGCTAGGATACCAATTAAAAAAAATCTGCACTGAGCAAGGATTAAGGAAGCCTTTCGGCTCAACCCGTATCTATAAGGGACAATCTATTAATTCATCTGTACATTTCCAAATTCATTTAATCCGAGTCAGGGTCACAAAGGAAGGAACCTGACTCAGCAGCATCAGATGCAAGGCAGGAATGTGCCTTAGATGAGGACAGCAATGCTCTGCAAGGCATGTTAGAGAAAGGTGACACTGAACTAGGCCTATTTTTTTTCTTATCTTAGCTTTCACAAATAGTGACATGCAAACTAGCACTTTGGCATCCAAAACATACACTTAGGATCAACAAGCTCACAATGACATCTAGAAGTACGTGGACATGGAAAAGGATATGAGTGAATTAATCAGCAGCCACTAAAGCAATTGCTGCATGTTATTTTAACTTTTCCACCAAACACACTACTTTATTACTACCCTGCTGTTTGCCAGCATCTTCCTTACCCCCAAACTTCTCTTAGAAATCACCCAAACTCAACCTTCACTTGCTCTGATCTGCTTGGAGAAGGATCCCCATGTGTTCACAAAGGTTCCTGTCTCCACCAGTCTGTATAACTGCATATCATAATCTGTTCCTGCTCTTATCAAATTTATGTTTAATGGAAGCAGGACATGTTAAGAGAAATTCAGACAACGGCAGTACACTCTCACTCTCACAGTGTTCCAATGAACCTGACTATGACAGAACACACAAATTCAGTTTAAACTCTGCAGCTTCCACATCACACACCTTTTAATAATCAAACTATAAATTAACTAACTCAAACTAGAACTAGTAACTTGTTGTTTTATTAAATCCATGTACCTGAGTAGGTGTTTCATTTCAAGAGTGGGGTTAATATACTGTACTGATTAACCAATCAGAACACATGAAGGCTTCAAAAGACGTGTTGATTCATAGACTGACAAATAGTTTTAAAAGGAACACTCGCTGGCTGTTGTCACAGTGTTTCTGTTATCTCTTAAACCTAATGTGTCACGAGGAATAGCTGACTTATTGGAAATTAAGAGATAAACTAAGATAAACTGAGATAAGAGATAAAATGTTGTATAAATATTACAAAGTTTTTCTTTACACAGAGAAACACAAAAACATGGAATAAGTTGCCAAGCAGTCAGGTAGACAGTAGGACTTTGGGGACCTTCAAAGCTAGACTTCATGTAATTTCAGAAGAATTAAATGGATAGGACTGGAGAGCTTTGTTGATCTGAATGGCCTGTTCTCGCCCAGATTGTTCTAATATTCTAATGTAAGCATATGACAGACAGCAAGTGGAAGTTAAACATCCACAGCAAGCAGTTTTTACCTCATGCTGCACATCTTTTTTCCTTTCTTTTAAAATAAAATTGCACACCCACTATTTTTCCTAAGCCAAGCAACATAGGAGCAAGGGCTAACTACAATCTGGGCTCTGCTCCCTTCTGAAACCATAGAAGAGCTAACGGAGACATTTATAAAGAAGACTCTTCTCCTCAAAAGCTCTCCAACCCCAAAATACGGGTGTGTAAAAACTCTACCACCATTATCTCAGGATTACCTCTTTAAGTCTACTTTTTTAATGCAAACTTTTCATATCAGTTTCCTAGAGTAAGGAAAAGAGTCTAGAAAGTCCATTCAACAACTCTAGCCCTGTAAGTCGTTCGCAGTGAGTATACACAAGGACTAGCCATGACATCTTCAAGTTTTTGATGAAGTGCTTGTGCATTATTGGTGCAGACATCACTCTCTTCATCCCTTCAGCTCTTTTCATTATACACTCCAGAGTCTGACTTTGGCTTGCAGTAAGTGCTATCTGTTATATCATTTGAGATATGGCAAGCTTGTTAAGTATCTTGTGTTATGATGTTCTGCTTTAAAAGCAATAAACAGATGGTACATTTCTAGTATCTGCAGACATGAGGGCACGTTTATTAAAGACCGATATAAATACAGGCAGTGCACTTGATAGAGCCAGCAGAGCTTCTACTCATATAAGAATATGCTTTAAAGAGAAACACAAAATGCAGATTTGTGAAACAGTCATTTTCATTGAGTTTTTTTATTTCTACAAAATGATTTGTCACCTTAAGAGAGGTAAACAAAAGTGGCCATTCAGCTCTCAGCCTGCTGTCACCTCGTCTGCTCTGGAGTTCATTGTAAGTTCCAAATATTATCATGTACTGTACTTGTTCACAAACATAAGAAAGAACTTGGGAGATTCAAGGATTCTGCTCTTTCATAACACAATATAATGATTAAAGGCAGCAGCCATCTAAAAGCATAACCTTGATAAGACAATAATGTCACCAGTGTTGGGTTATTCTAATTCTACACTATAACAATGCAGTATAATATCATGTCTTTCATGTTAAAAGTGTATTTTTTATAAATAGTCTATCAAATACCTCATTTCACAAGGAGAACTAAATATGATAGTCCCACATATTAAACAGTTTGGCTTAACCTGCTTCTATTATGGAAGAAAGGCAAACTTCAGGAAAGCATAGCAGTGCGTCTCCAGCAACCTGTTTTTAAATCCCAGCCTCCTGACCAACTGTGTGGAATATGAATGGTGTTCCAGCATTCACATTGGTCTTCTCTCAGCTCAAAGACGCTGAACTGTTAACACTAAAGTATTTCAGTATGCGCCTTGAAAATTCACTGGCCTCCCATACAAGGTAGATTGCTGCTTTGTGCCTGATGCTGCTGCTAAATGAGTGGTACCCCAAAACTCTGTAATGAAACAGACATGTTTGCACAAACAATTGGATTCAATACAATTTTAAGCTTTGTGCCTGATGCTGCTGCTAAATAACCAGTTTGCCAAAACTCTGTAATGAAATGGACATGTTTGAACAAACAGTTGAATTCAATACAATTTTATAATTTTTAATTGGTGCATATGTGGCTTCAAAAGTGAAGGGGAACATGAGATCCAGAAAGATCACCCATCATGAGCTTCTGGGACTGATGCTGAACACCTATAATGTCAGTACGGTAATCATATCTCTGATTAGAATTCAAATATACAATAAATTGTGTGTGTACAAATGTATATTTTTGCCAAGTTTTGGGCTGGTGCCCTTTGCAATGTTAGCTTGTCCTTTGTATCCAATGCACAGATTTTCCACAGCCTTGAACTGTAATAAGCAGATTCAACAAATGAATGAATAACGAGAATATACAACCCTCTGAAAAAACTACCACAACTACCACACCTGACATAAGTACAGTATCCTGTGCCACATTTTTCATCACCACCATGGTTCAGCTTATATCACACCACATCTGAGCTGAGGTTCTGAGTTTTGCATATAGAAGGAGAAAAGCCTGTGGCAGACATGATGTGAAATATAAATATATCCAATTGTTTTCATTCTTTCAAGTATAACAGGCTGGGTCCAATAGTTCAGGGGTCAGGAAGAGCCACATGACACCAAGATACTTTATAACAGGGTTTCTTAAGCTTTTTTTTTCATGACCCAATCTTGCTCACCTTGGTGTCTTCAAGACCCATTTCATGACTGTCACATTGGAGATGCTGCCCTCCTTGGAGAATCACAGCCAACACTAGTAGTGGAGCAATGTCAATTGCTTAAATGACAGGCAGCACCCTATCACTTTGCAAACCATACACGACTTAACGGCAGTAGCCCGTGACGGATTTTGAGTTTTTGGGACCTTTTATAACATGTGGGCAATTTTATATGAGACAAAGGGAAGTAAACCTGTCCAGGATTTTACACATTTTACAAGTAAAATATTCTACTCATTGACATGCTTACAATATATGAAGGAAATAAAATGAAAGATTTACGCTTTTTATCTGCTTTCAAGTTATTGAACTTTTTGCTCCAATTCATTCAGCAACAACTGTGTAAACAGAATTATAAAACAAGAAATCTATTAATCACACAAAAAACATCGGTGGGGGTTGGCTTGAATTTGGTACCTAGGGAATAAATGGTTAGAAAAGTGAGCATAAAGAGAATGCCACAGAGGCTGAATAAGACATTTCTGTAGCCAGCACTCACAAACCCCGGAGCTTCATTCTATTTTCTTTTTTAATGTCTTGCAGAAGTACAGTAATTACTATTTGTATAGAACATTTTAAGAATTCACATACTGTTAGACAATGACCCTCCAAATGGGATTTTGTGTCCTGTGGGGGTGGAAGAGAAGGAAGTGGTTGCAGGTGGGTCTTTTTGCGTTTTATATACTATATTTCAAAGGAAACAGGCTCTTGAAACCTAAGAAATTGTGGAAAAAGAAACAAAGGCATGGTGGGGTGGGTGGAGGTTTCTAAGGGGCAATTCTCCACCACTTCATGTTTGTGCTAGGGAAACAATTCAATGGAGAATCGTTCCCACAGGACTGTATAAACAAGGAAGTCTGGCACAGGCTGCCACCAGGCCATAATCAGGTAGGCCTGCCTCAGTTGTCATGGAAACGGGTACCACATTGAGGAAGAGGCTGGTGGCTCGCTTTAACAGCATGAAGGCGTTTGATCCATTAGCAACAAAGAATAAGCAGGCATGGGTTTAATCCTAAAATGAAGCAAAAAAAAATGATTTAGACTTGCAGCACATGGTGTCTTTTAGGGCTACTTCTGAACACATATGTGATATCCCAAAACTACATTCTAAATATTAGCTCTCAAAGAGTACTCAGTGGAAGGGTTGGTGGCAGCAAGAAAAATATATCATGTTAGTTAATTTCTGGATTTCTACTCAGGCTATTATTACTTGAGGAAAGGCCATGACTTTTCCCAGGTTTGGGTTTCACCGGCTTAATTAATGTCTGTAGTTAACTGAAAGCTTAATGGAGTTACCTCTAAATATTTCATTTTCCTCTAAAATTCCAAAAACATACATATTGGGATAATTGCCAAATCCAAACTGACTGACGTATGTAGAGGATAGGGTCTTATAATGGATTGGCTTCCTATCTGGAGTTGTTTCTGCTTTGCAACTGATGCCCTTGTCATTAAGACCAGCTTCCAGAGGTAGCACTGCAAGGAAAAGGTGAGCTCAGGAAAAAATGATGGATACATATTTCAAGGGCTGCTGAACATGTAAATGTCCAGACTGTTTTAGCACAGGCATGTTCCAGAGAACAGTAGATGAACACATAGAATCCACCATTGTCTGGTGTGACTCTCGCAAACACCACACAGGACACTGCTTAATTATAGAGACAAGACTAGTAAGCCCACCTACTCTACCCTATGGGACTTATGAAAGTGAGAAGAAAACAAGCATCAGGTGAATAAATCTTTGAAAACAAAAAGCAAATGCTTATTAAAATGCCTGAAACTAAAATTGAAGCCCATTACCTTTAACTTTATAACATAATGTAAATTTCTCAAAGCCTCTTAAATCAGCTCAGGGTCATGGTGGCCATGAGCATTGCCTATCCTGGGACAAGTCAGGAAGCACTAAACAACCTAAAATGCATGAGTTATCAATTATATCAATACTCTCTCATAGATCCAGAGGCCTGAGTTCAGTTCCTTGTTAACTTGCTCTTGTCCAACTCGGCTTCCTCTAGGTCAGGGGTGTCCAACTCTGAACCTGGAGGGCCACAGTCACTGCAGGTTTTCATTCTAATCCTTTTTCTAATCAGTGACAAATTTTCATTGCTAATTGACGTCTTTTCCCTTCATTTAAATAGACCTATTTTTTAAGGATTTAGTCCTTTGAATTGATTGTTTTCTTTATTAAATAGCAGCAAAATAAAAATGAGATGTGAAGCGAGCCATTAGATGACCAGCTAAATCAGGGATTCAAACTCCAACCAATTTAACTCCAAACAATTAATTAATGAGAAGTCAATTCTTGCTGTTAATGAAACCCGTTATTTAATTCCATGGCTTGTTGGTGGTCTTATTTTGACACAGCAGGTACTTCCAAAATTGTTGATTTTCTGTTTTTTTTTAAGAGCTAGGGGGCTCTGCTCCCTGCTCACTTCGCTCGCCAATCCCCGTGCAGGCGCTACGCTCTAGCCACTCTGTGGCTCTGCCAATCGCATATGGGGAAGCAGATGTACAATTTAAACGGACTGTGTTAATGGTTGTAGATATTCTACAGGATACTGTAAGTTGATGTTTTCATCTTCCATACAATCATCACCAACTGTTTCAGCATAGTCTATTTCTACGCATTTAACCAATCTGCCATGTAACCGATTGACAATTTTCACATACAGTAATTCCTCGCTATATTGCGCTTCGACTTTCGCGGCTTCACTCTATCGCGGATGTTATATGTAAGCATAACTAAAGATATAACGCAGATTTTTCTCTGCTTCGTGGGTTCTGCGGACAATGGGTCTTTTTACTTCTTGTACATGCTTCCTCATTTGGTTTGCCCAGTTGATTTCATACAAGGGACGCTATTGGCGGATGGCTGAGAAGCTAACCAATCAGAGCACGCAGTTAAGTTCCTGTGTTCTGAATGCAGTGTTAACCAGGAAGGCTCATCTCGCTCATTCAGCATCAACGTGTTTCGCTGTGTAAAGAGTTAACTGTGTTTATCTTTGTTCATAGTCAAGCTCTTCATTATGGCTCCAAAACGATATGCTCCTGCTACTGCTTCAGGGGCCGTGCCCAAGCGCCAACGGAAGATGTTAACGATTGCCGAAAAGGTAAACGTTTTGCATTTGTTGAAGAAAGGGAAAAGCTACACCACTGTAAGACATCATTACAGCATCAATGAGGCTACGATTCTTTTTATTTAAAAAGTAGGAAAGGAATATAAGATCTACGGCCGCAGTGTCCTTTTAACCAGGGTGCAAAACGAGTTGTAAGTGGATGTAATAAGGCAGTAGTCTGGATGGAATCTGCTTTAGGGATTTGGATTGAATACTGCTGGAAGAAGAATAACGGCGGTGCTATACAGTCGCCTGAAGTTGCTCCTTTAGAAGAGCTGTAACGCTCTCCTTTGTTGTGCAGTAAAAATAAACTCATCGTTATAGGACAAGTCATCGTGTCATTGTTGGTGAGTAACCATAATTAATTTTCTACTTACAGTATTTTGTACATGTACGTACATTTAGTGTCACTGTACACACATTTACTGTATACAATTTTTCTTGCATTGTATGTATTTATTGCTGGTGGCCTGTCTATCGTAATGGCTGTAACATATGTGATATCGGAGACACTCGATATCTTTAAAATAATATTTAGGTTTTACTGTATATAACCAGTGTGTTTACATATATAATTTCAATGAATCTTACCTAATATCTAAGAGAATACAAAGGGTTTATGCTGTATTACTGTGCGGGGAATATTTATAAACAGTGTGGGAGAGTTTATAAGGGCTTAAAATATATAAAAATAACCATACAAACATATGGTTTCTACTTCGCGTATTTTCACCTGTTGCGTAGTGTTTGGTGTCGATATCTGGAATGCAACCCCCGCGATCAAGGAGGGATTACTGTAAATTCATTTGACTTGATTCTCGGTGCAAGGATTGCCCATGTCCTCATTTCTTCTGTTGATAACCCTTCGGGATTAAATTCTTCATTGAGATTTGGACATAATAAGCCTTCTTTTATTGGGAACTTAAAGTGAGGAAAACGTAAAAAATTATAGGATCTGAGAGCTCAGGAACTATGTCTGACAAAAGCACTCACACGAATGAGAGGTGACAGGACCATGTGCATGGGCCATTAACCGTAAATGGTTGAGAGGAGGGTGAGACTTGAACAGATCTCTTGGAAATAGTCTAGTCTCATCTCAAGATTTCTTTTATAATAGAGAGACGTCATCAGAAGGTTTTGGTGACCTGAGCAGATCAACCATACTGAGAGCTTCCCCTTTTTTTATTTACAGATATTGTGTGATGGATGCAGTTTACCGTCGTGTTTTGGGTTGTTTTGTGTCTCATTATTGTTTGGTTACTTATTATGGAAAAAAGAAACAATTTAGGGGCTTGAGTCAAGTCAATTAAAATTAAGGCAAAAGTAGTTAATTGGCAGTAAAAAGTGGTCACTAATTAAGAAGATGGTTGGAATGAAAATCTACTACATCTACAGGATTGGAGATGGATACCCCTACACTGGGTAATCCAGTTCTTCCCCACATTTCAAAGCAAGGCACATTAGGTGTCTCTAGAGTTTGAGTATTTGGGGGATGTGTACCCTGTGACAGAATAGAACCCTATTCCTGGTTACTTTGTTGGGACTGACTCACTGTGAACCTGCAATGGAAAGAGATGACTCTGGACATGAGTATTTGTGAGGATATTACAAAATCATGAGCACAACATGCAAGTCCATAAAATATACGATTAACAACAATACAGAAAGATGAGGCACCACAGGGTGACAACCGTATCTCTGTCAATGAAAAATTCTTGGCAGACACCAAGCAAAATTATCTCCTGATGGATCATGAGGCTGCTGCATGCTTCTCTATTCTATGTTCCCAAGAGCCAGTATTCACTGTACATTGTACAAATTAAATTGGCTATATAAGTAAAACACGGTTACAATACAAATCTACACAGGAAATATCACAACAGTGACAGACAAATAACAAGATGGGTCATTTAAGAAGAGCATTCAAAGTTTAATTTAGTAGAGCATATAGGACTATGTCCACGAAGAGGATGGACCAGTGAAGAAATAGTAGTTAAAAAGTCTGACAGTAAAAGGTTAAAATTCAGAATATAGACTAGTCTGAGGTTACAAACGAGTTCTTTTCCTACAGACATACGGAACCCAATTTTGTGTGCAAATTAAAAAAAATGACATGACTGAATGCATACTTAGGACACTGGGAATTATAAGTAAAGGGTTCTCCTGCTCAGCTGAACACCCACTAGCTCTTTACCTGTGACTGGCAAATGATTAAAAATGGTGGCAAAGTAGGTACTGTAATGTAACACAGATGTCTCAGAATTAGTGAAAGCTTCTATATACCATTCACTTCAAACCTAGTTTGCTTCATTCGTAAGTAAAAAATGGAAATTGGTAGACGAAAATTAATTTAAATTCAGTTCAAAAGAAACACTTTGGGTTTTATGTGCCTTTTTTATCTGAGGAATTCTCATAAGCCAAGACCACCATAACTCAAAACCTGCCTCTAATTGAAAAATACAAGTGAACACAAACTCCAATGAGCACTTAACATAAATCTTTTTCTAACTTTTGTAGATACACTTTGATGTTGTTCTTCTTTAAACCATTTAAAGCATGACAGTATATTATAGCACATCTTATAAATAGCAATGATAAGTTTTAAAAATGCAATGTACTCAAAATAAGCAAATAATCTATTTTACACTAAACTCAAATTCAGTGTAGAAGGCAGAAGCTTTCATTGCAGGTTTTTATACAGGAATTTTGTGCTTCTTGATGATCCCCCCCTTGCTAGTACGAGGAGATTTACACTTAAGTTGTATCTTTGAGGAGCTCTCTATTAAGACAACTATAAAGCAGCAGCTATTCCTCTGTTCCAGCATCTATGCTGGGGGGAAATATAATCAGTAATCCTACTTAAATAAAATTAATAAATAAATCGTAAACTGTGATTCTACGCATCTCAAAGTCAGCTGGCTGAATGACCTTCATTCATCCTGACTAAAATTTCTCAAAGTCACTGTCAAAAACACGAAACTGAAGGCAAAGCAAAAAATCCAGCTATTGAAAAATAACTGACTCAGAAGATATTATTATGCACCAAGTTATCAGACATCAGTTCACATCCAAGTATGTACAGGTTTGAAAAATATTTATCAACGATGCTTAGAGATGGAGACAAAAAAAGAATCCTTTTCAGTAAACAATGGACAAAAAGTCCTTTCCAGTAAATGATGAAGGACATAAGGCTACTTCTGCTCCCAACACTGTAAATCATAAAAAGGCGTAAATCTTCTTAGCCTTTGCTTTTGATTTTAATATTTTTTCTGAGATGCATATATCTGTGTATGTTTTAGCATATCACCTAACCCCCATGAGCAAAAAGACAGAGCCAGCTGCCATTTAAAGTAAGAGGTATCTCCACTGGTAGTGAATAAATGCCTCTACATTCCCAATAAATACCATGGTACACAAAGTCTTATTAATGTAAATGGTGCCCTACAATGGGTGCTAGAAAAATGGCAAGGAAAGCTTTCAGTGGGGAGCATAAAGCCACTAGAAATTGTTCAGAAACAACAGAGAGTAGTTTAATGTTCTCTTGTGGAAAAAATGAAACACAGTTACCTGATATAAAGGGTGATCCTTCAAACCAGATTACTAGGGGCTCACTTTGGATATATGTAAGCCAAAAGTGACTTTAGAAATGACCTCAGAACTGAATCCCACTTGGGCTTTGAAGGTCACTTTCTCCAGGACTGTAAAGACAGCTGAGCTAGAAAGGGAAATGGACAAACCAGAGAGGAATGATGGGAGGTGACACTGAGGAAAGAAAAAGCAGGGAGACAACTAAACTTGATAGTGAAGACAAAAACCACAATAATGGAGTTTCCAGTGTTTGCTTTCAATTTATGGTTTCTTTGATATTCTGTGGCTATTCCACCCTTGTGTTCCATTTAAGTGTAAAACACACTTTATTATTTTGGGGTCTATGGCATGTGGAGAGTGTTCCATAATTTTTCTCTCCCACGTAACATTTGAAAAAGAAAAAAGTCAACTTTTGTTGATAGCTGTGAATGTGATGACTGAATTATTGAGGAAAATCTAGTATGGCCGTAATGGAGTGAGCTCCATGGAAAGTTAAGGTTCAGACAGACTAGATGAAAAAAGATTCACTACTGGGTCTTAAGGCTTTTGATGATGACAATAAATCAGTACAGGTCATGTGAACAATTAGAATATGCACTGGATGCATGGTCAGCATCAGGGTCATCCTTTAGCCAAGCTATGCTCTTCTAAATATCAGGTTGTGTACCCCTATACCCCCATTTTGATGGATATACTGCTGGAATTTTGGGACTTCATCACTCCAAAACCTTCCCACCTACTGCACCCTGGGATGACTAGATGTCCCTATAGGGAAGGTAAATGGGATTTGTGGCTTTGTTCATAATTGTGTATAGTGACAAGGGTTAACTAAGATATTTTTTGTATGATATTTTTGCACCCTCGTATTTTTCATATGCATGAATATCAGTGGAGCAGAAATAATTGTAAATGAAATTCAAACAGGCTGTGAGAAAAGTAAAAGCACACTTCTGAATTTTCTTAAAAAAAATCACAAGCATTTTCATAAAGGGCTTATGAGGAAATCAGACTGGCACAAAACACCAGACATCTAAAGCGGAAACCTCCAAATGCACCAGACTGCCAAAAGCTGTGCCCCTCTAAATATCAGGTTGTGTACCCCATACCCCCATGTTGATGGATATATTACGGGAATTTTGGGACTTTATCGCACCAAAATTTTTCCACCCACTGGACCCTGGGATGACTAGATGTTCCTATAGGGAAGGTAAATGGGATTTGTGGTTTTGTTCATAACTGTGTATAGTGAAAAGAGTTAACTAAGATATTCTCTGTATGATATTTTTGCATCCTCGTATTTTGCATATGCATAAATATCAGTGGAGGAAAAGTAATTGTAAATGAAATTCAAACAGGCTGTGAGAAAAGTAAAAGCACACTTCTGAATTTTCTTCAAAAATCACATGTATTTTCGTTAAAGGACTTATGAAGAAATCAGACTGGCACGAAACACCAGACATCTAAAAGGGCAACCTCCAAATGCACCAGACTGCCAAAAGACAAATTAAATATTTCTTTGAATCCCATTAGAAGCCTGTCATCATGCCAGCTTGATTACATACAATGGCAAAAATGCTCATTTCAGTGAGATTACAACTAGACTGGCCACATGTGTGTTTCAAAGTACATCAGGAGAGAGTGATTCTGTACTAGAGACGCAACAGAACTTCAGATTGTAAGTTTTCAAGACAGTAACTGTGAACTCGAAACAGAAAAGCTAAGTCTTTTTACTCTGTTTAATAAAAGACAGTGGAAGGGCAGGCAAACTGCCCCTAGTGATCCAGAAAAAAGGCTGAATAAAACTTCTTCACAGTAGCAAAAGTTACAACCTAAACCACACAATGCCTGCCTTAGTGCCATGGCAGGGTTAGATGCTGAGTGTTATACTACATTCTCCAAAAGTGATTTAATCCCAGTTTAAAGAAGTATAATGATAAATCATACAGACTTTGAAACATACATAATCATGGAGGTTGTACTAATATATATATATGATATGATATGCTATGATGCTATAAGTCATCACTGATGATGTGTATTTATAGCATATAGGTACAATAACATTACACGTTTTAAAAACATATCACTAAACCTAAGAGAAAAATTAGACTACCTTTTAATGTTATATATAATCAAATTCTAGAGAAGCAGTAAAGAACTAAGAACTATGCAAAAAAAAAAAAATAAAAACAACACACAATTAACTACTCACAGTGCTAGTCGAAGCCATTGGCATTCTCGTTGTCCCCATTCAGTATTACAAACAGCACCCCTTTGTGTATATACTGTAGATTTTAAGGAGGGTGGACCCCTTGGTGCACAGAGCATGAACACTTTTATTTTCATAAATAGTGCCAAGTGGGTAACAGCACCCACTCAGTATCTTCGCAGTTCGACGATTGGGTCCCCCCTTGGTGCCAGGAGTGTGCGCGTCCCTTAACTCTCATAAATGGTGCTTCTCAGATGACAATGACCTGAGTGGCCGCTTACTGAATGTCGCCTAATGGATTGACCGGCTCTGACAACACAGTTACTGGGATGAACAATTAGTTCAAAGAGTGAAGAATACCTAACTTTAAGAGAATGGCTAATTTTCTTGAAATAAAGAAAAACACAACTTAGCTTGTTATAGGTATAAGCCTAAGACCTGATTTTATTATTGACAGAGACATGACATGGCAAAATACAAAACCCTTTAAGAATAATACTTTCTGTACAGACATTTGAAAGTGAATAGGGATATCAGCTTTGCTAACTGAAGTAGGGATCTGTTAATATATGGAGATGGGGGTTAGGTAGCAAATATTTTAAAAAACATGTCTAAAATGAATCACTAGGTAAGGGAATCCAATTTTAAAATAAATTTTAGACATGAGTCTGCATATTAAAATAACCAAGTAACCTCTGAACTGCAGTGTACCATCTGCAGATAGTAGATGTGTTGAATACTTTATTCATAGCTATTCATTGGAAAGTCCTGGCACACATTAAAGGAATACCCTAAAAATGGTATTTATTTAATATGTTACTTACCTCGTTTAGTGTGAAGTGGTAGCCAAAAAATATATATATTTTCTTATGTTCATGGAGAAAAGGACATAACAAAGTTTCTGACAGAAAGGGGCCCAATAGTGATCAATGCTGGATAAAGCCAAACAATGTTAAAAAATGTCCACGTGAAAAAGAAAACAAAATTCTCATATAACTTACATTGCATAATCCACATGTCAGCTATCCAGGTCTATGCTTAAAACATGCAAAACCCGTGTTTTTTTGCTAAAATATTGGTAAATAGTTCCAGAATTATCAGCGTACACATAAACAGAACACCCTAAAGCCTCATTTATATCAGTTTTTGAATTGAAGACCTGCCTCTTCCCTTCATTAGTCCTGTCTTCTATTCAAAAAGTCCTTCCCATGAGGTTTTAGCTTTCCTTTTTATGTGCACACTGATAATTCTGGAAGTGACTATTTAATAATATTTTAAGGCAAAATTGCATATATTTTTCACGTTTTGACCATACGACTAGTAAATGGACATGCGAATTATGTGAAACAAGTAAGGTGAGATTCTTTTTTCTAAAGGACTTTTGTCACATTATTTCCTGGTCACTTCTGCTCTATCAGAAACTTTGTTGTAACCTTTATTAGCAAAAACTTGAGATTATTTTTTTTCTCTCTGCCATCACTACAAACAACATGGGGTAAGTAACCCATTAAAAAAAAAGATCATTTTTGTGTGGAGTATTCCTTAAAAAGACAACAGCACCAGTATAAGCACCGCTTTGTCCATCCTTGTTTTGGGAACTAGGCAACCCCTCTCAGCTCTTAAATCTACCCTTCTCATTAGGAAAAAAACTTAGTACTGAAACGGCCTTTGTCAGGGGTTACAAATGATCTCTTAATCAGTGGGGATGATTGGAATGTTTCTATATTGGTGCTTTTAGATCTCAGTGCAGCTTTCAAGCACTATAGATCATGTCATCATGATCAATAGATTAAAACAATGGATCAGACTATTAAGTGCAGCACTAGATTGGTTTTCTTCATATTTATCTGATAAAGTATTTGCAGTTACTGTTGAAAATGCAATGTCCTCAGCTTCTGTGCTTGGATGTGGGGTACCTCAAGGCTCCATTTTGGGTCTGATTTTATTTTCTTTATACAGGCTCCCACTAGATTATGTCATCTGGCAACATAATATAATTTTTCACTGTTAGGCTGATGATTTGTTACTTTATAAGTCATTTGGTTCCTTGTAATGTGTCAAGCTTATCTGTTACTCAGGTCTGTTTGAATATAGTAAGAAAATGGATGTCATATAACTTTCTACAACTGAAACCTTACAAAACTGAGATCTTAATAAGCTGACAGCAGGAAACAGTTTATCTGAAACAGTCCCTTAGGTGTTTGGGACCTAATGGTAAGTCAATGTCTAGGAACGTAGGGGTATAGATTGACTCTAATTTGAATTTTGAATCTCATGTGAACAAAGTGGTACAGTTATGTTTTTACCAATTACGAAATATCGCCAAGGTTAGAGCTTTATTATCATCTGAAGGGATTATTCATGCTTTTATCACATCTCGTCTTGATTATTGCAATGCCATGTTTGCTACACTGAACTCTTTCTCAGCTTCAAGTACTGCAGCTAGACCTCTTACTAGGTTAAAAACATCATGACTATAACACTCCAATCTTAGCATCATTTCACTGGCTTCCAATTCAACACAGAACTAATTTTAAAATTGTATTAATTACTATTACTGCTTTATAGGGTTTTGCTCCTGATTATGTTATGGAATTGCTGAACATATTAATCTGTGAGACCCTGAAGTTAGTCAGATCAGACCAAGGACTATTTGATGTTACAAAGTCTAGACTAAAGACCAAAGGTGACAAATCATTTACTATGATGGGCCCTAGACTTTAGAACAGCTTATGGTCAAGCATTAGGTCAGCTGATTCTGGAGCAATTTTTAAAAATGTTTTTAAATGAGACTTATCACATGGCACTTCTTAATTTACAAGATTCTTAATTTTTATCTGGTTGCCGGATGACTTGTTACTTGTTTCGATTAATTTTGATTTTGATTATATTTTATAATTTTTGATAATTTTACCTGCTTTTTCATTTAATTTTATTTCTAGTTATTTCCTTTTCCTGGAGTCTTTATTTGTTTTATTTTGTGTTTTCCATGTTCCGTGAGAAGTGCTTTGTGCCACCAGCTTTAAAATTGATATGCATATAGAGTTATTATTAGTAGTAGTAGTATTGCAATTATTATTAAGTTATGAATCTGATTTACCAACTTCCCATACTTATTTTGTTACAACCAACAGGAAGCTTTTCACCTTTAATCCATTCAGAGGATGGTTAATACAAATAAAAAATAAAATATTCTGTTACAGTTATTCTAAATGGTTATGGTCCAAAAAGGTCAAATTCAATATTGCCTCGCCCTCTCAAACACTTTTTGTCAGTTTTTATACTGAAGGTCACCCCTTCTACTTTTCCCTCGGGTTAACACATTTGTCTGATAGCTATATATTCAGTGTCATAAAAAATCAGGACTTTGGTTAAATTGTTAATATGTTTCCAGTGCTTTAGTTAACAAATGACCCTCTGATTCTACCTTATAATGCCGTAAATTTGATCTACAGTGTTAAGGAAAGAAACATTCACTGTGAGCACTACAACAAAAATTTATTTAAAAAGACAACAGCCTATATTAAACAAAGGAGGGTTGTAAGGGGTTTCAAATACTTTTTGTTCATTCTTTTTAATGCTTTAAGATTTTCAGTTGCATACCAATGTACATAAAGCTTTTTCTGTTGAAACTACAAGCTTAGCTTAGAAAGATGGCAGTTCCAGATTTGGGCAGACTGTGTTGTGTGTTAATAACCTAAAAGACAGCACATATCAAAATGCATACAAAATTCTCATACACTGCTTTACAACAACACAATTTGAAAATTTGAAAAAAAAAAAAAAACACTTACGATTGCAGTACACTGCAGTTGTAGAAGACAAAATCTGTGCTTACAAATGTGCGTCCGGTCTCCTTTGATTTCAGAGAGAGCTTCACACTCTTCTGGTCTCCTGAAAGCAAAATGTAAAACTTTAGCAAATGGTATGGATGGTGTGAACATAAATGAGAAAGACTTAAGATGTGCAGTTGAGGATAAACTGGCAAAGAAGAATGGGACATGAGACACCAAAGCTGATAAACAGCAAATTGGACTTCCCACAAGGAGAGATAAAATTTAACAGAAGGAATAGCGGGTTGTGTGTATAAACAGGTTGTCTGTTCAAGAGTAAAAAATGACTCCAGTATCTTCTTGTCATGGTCATAGTATTCTATTACTGACAAAGCTGACATGTCGTATTGATTAAACGTGTGACCCCCATAGGTGGGCTGCATTTTGTAGCTATGACCATGAGTGGGTGATTCACTTAAACTTACAAGTCTATACTGGTACACAAATGGAGGCTAGTTTGTTTTTGACTTTTACTCCTGATTAATTCCTTCACCTCAACGAAGCCCCAAAGCAAACTGACAACTGATAAACATTGTTGATTTAGTGGAACATTTTATCTGAAAAACACAAATAAGCCAATTGTTTCATTTTTTGTACAAGCTGAGCGCTGGCATGTTACGTGACCTGGTCAAGAGCACACTGTGAATCAATAATATCAATTGAACCAGCAGTTTTATGGATTACACTCCACACGGCCACACTTGTATTTACAAAAGGTAAAGAGGTAAACCTGTAAAATGTCAGACTACCTGATGTGGCTAGTTTATGATGAATTTTGTTTAACTGGTTCCCACTTTGATATTATTATCCATTTTTACATTCAGAAATTTCACTTAGGAAAAAAAAAAATTGCGTTTGCCCATTCTAATTTCTTAGTTTTTATATTTTCCATATGTCCTTTAGAAGACGTCAGGTGACGGTGAAGTCAGGGTTCAGTGCAGAAATTAGAGTACTTTCATGCTTCACTCCCCCATTGGTCCCAAATGAGTCAAAATATCTGAAAATGTATATTAGGTAACTTAGGAAGGAACAGATGTATAACAGGGGGGAAATATTCATGTGAACAAGAGGAGAACATACAGTATACACTCAATAGAGAGGGAATTTCAGCTGGGAATCACTCATGTGCTGTTTATAGCTGATTGACAAGAAGATGGATAAAACTCCTAAACCAAATGGATTGATGAATGTACAGATTAGCTGCACACGCATACTCCCATAAACATGCAAAAGTCTTAGGCTACCCAAAAAAAACTATTTTTAAAGCTTACACGTGTTTATTTGCTCACAGAAACACAATGTAATTGGAATAAACACAAATTAAACATTAATAAAATTAGAATTAACAAAAAGCAACTCACTGTGTGCTCACTCTTGGAATGTAAAACTGAAGTAATTCACTTTGGGACACTGTTGTAACATTTTTTTTGTAGTAGTCCTGTAGTAAATTCTTCACAGCTTCTTGTAGAATTAGGCAGGATTCTTCTTTTGACTTACTTTTCTTCTTTTTATGTCTAAAGTATAATGTCTACATAGCATCAAATATGTTGTGGAGTGGCATTCCATCTGTAGCCCTATACTCAAAGTACTGTAGGTCTAAATTATGTTTGTAGCGTGGCTTGGGTGGTGAAAGAACTGTTTTTTGCCCATTAGGCTTTTTCCAGAAGGGACAGCATGGTGAATCAAAACTTATTTGTATTCTCAGCAGTCACCCATTTATTAATTTTCACTAGATCCCAGCCTTCATGATACTTCACAGAATATTACAGACAGGTGTCCAAGTACTTCTTACCAACTCGTCTGGCATACTGGTGTCTTTGTGAAGCAAAAACCTCAAATCAGGACTCTTGACTCCATAAGACTTTCCCCAACTGGTTATCACTTCATGCTTTATGGTCTTCCACATAGTGTGAGCTCTTTTTCTTGTTGCCTTACTACAAAAACTGTTTTTTAGCTGTAAAACACTCTACAAGTCAATTTTTTTTTTAAAGATTTCATTAAATGGTTGAAGTGTGCTCTTTAGAGCCGGATGACTCTGCCAGATGCTGAGCAAGCACTTCAATGAATTTTCTTCTGTCTCTTAAGAGAGTGACCTTTAAGCCCTGTTCATCAGATGCAGACTGAATTTTTGGGTCTTTCACTACATTCTCTCTCTTGAAGCTTGCCCAGTTGTATTAAATTTCTTTATAGCAGCTTGAATGCCACATCCTGTGGTGAGCTATCGCTAACTAACTATATTATAGCCTTGTTGAAATAACATTTTGATTTTATGTTTACCAAATTACATTAGCATAGCCTTTTTGAAACCTCTCCTCAAAGCATTCCAGTATTTGTGGTTATCATCCAGAGCATTCATCTGTTTTTAAACTGCCCACCTCACTAGCAAACCTACTCACTTCCTTATTAATTTAGATCAGGTGTGCAGTTAGTCATGTCATGTTCTAACCTGCTTAGTCCTGAACAGGATTGCAAGGGGTGATGGAGCCCATCCCAGCTAGCATGGGATGCAAGGCAGGAACAAACTCTGGATACGGCACTAGTCCATTACAGGGTGTGCACTTTGTGAAATTTCATAAACATGTATAACAGCTGGGGTGACTTGAGGAGAGGCTTGAGAAACAAACTGATGATATTCTAACCATCTCACAAGGTATCAATACATGTTTGGAAAACACAAATTTATGTTTACTTGAAATGTTTTATATGTATATCTATGTATATACAGTATATAATGTACATATATATGTGTGTGAGTATACTGTATATATATATATATATGTACACACACACACACACACACGCACACATAAAATACATGCAGATACATTTTACATATAAGGACATATAAAATAAGAAAATTGTAAAAGAATATATGTGCCCCCCATTCTGAAATTTTGGAACAATCAGATAGCATTTTATATCAAAAATACAGTATACATTCATTTCTTTTGTCATTATCACTTTTCCTTTTTTTTGTCTGCCTGGACAGGTAGAGACAGCCCCTTGGCTTTATCTTGTCTCAATCAATCAATGTCACAAGCACCGGACAGCAAACCATCCTCAAAATGTCAACATATTAAATGGTATAAAGCAAAAACATGATTACCCAGACTGTGGGCCAGAGAGGGGATATCACGCAATGATGGGGACACACAGAGAACTTGACCTCGAGAGATGATCTCGCCTTCGCTCTCTGTCAAGTCATCAAAGGAGCACGTCACCCCTGCGGACAGGTCGGGGACATTCCTCACTCTAAGAGTTAGCTGTGGGAATGAAAGGAAGAAAAAGCAATTAACACAGGGAAGGTAGAGGAGAACAGTGTGAAATAGAGACAAATGCATTCACTTTCACTGAGTTATATGGTTGTGATAACAAAAGCCCAAAAAAATGGCCAACCACAAAGAGAGAAACACTACAATTACTGCACAAGTCTAAGAAAAATTTTCAAACCTAAAAGGTTAACTGCTTATCTGCTAGTTTTGATGATAATCAACAAGATAGCACAAAGAAAGTGACCATTATGGAACATAAAATACAACTTGCCCTACCCGTCTAAGATGGGTTGAAACCTAAATAATCAACTTAGATCTCCTGTTATTCATTTGATACGTCAATTGTTTATTTGACCTGGTATAATTAATGTGCACCCAATCCCTTTCCCTCATGGCTGGAGCTGCCTGTTTTTTCTGTTCCTCTTGGCATCACTCATTGAACTGACCAGTCTTATAGTTCAAGTGTTTTGCTGGGAAAACACAGTGGTGGTTCATACCCTATTGTCCTCTTCCCATTGATCCATTGTTATTTTCAATCATCCAATGCTCATCACACAAACATATCAGTTATTAGCATTACAGCTATAAAATTCATTCACATGGTCCAAAAGTGTATAACAAAGGACAAAAGAATAAGCCAATAGGACCAATTTTCTCATTGTTAGGCATTTTTATTAACATTTTTATTTATTGTTTTTGATCCTTCTACATGTTTTGCCTATTTTACATTTTTTCTTCTTAACCTTAGTAACCAGACAGACACACAGATACACAGAAACACTGACACTTGTCCTTTCATTAAGGTGGATAAGCTGATTTCTATTGGTCCGGTAGTTACTCTCTGTTGGACATATTCAGTGATTGCGTCTGCAGTGTACCATCTTTTCGAATATATTTTGTAATACATGTTGGATGGATGGATGTAGTAATAAAACATACTGCATTTTTCCTTCCAACAGGCAGTACATCACAAATATTACCACTGCTTTTATGAATTCCAAACCAAATGGCATATAACAGAGACACAGCAGTCGGTCAGCCACACAGATACACAGACACACACCCAGACACTTGTCTTTTTATTAAGGTGGATAGTAATATTTTTAGATTTTTTTATTAATTAGAAAATTATTTTTTCCTTTAGCCAATACTGTCTTAACAGTATCAGCAGCCTTACCTGTACAGAGGAGACAGTGACAGAGATGTTGTTGGGTTGCACTGTCAGTTCCACACACTGGTTAAGCTCACTGGTGAATCGGCGAGCTTCTTGCCACTTTTCACACTCATCCTGTCGGGAGCATCTAACAAAGAAAACATCAGCAGAAGTGAGCACAATCTCTAATAGCTGTAGGAAGCCACCCTCCTAGGCCATTCCGTTCCCACACTTAAGTTTGTCCTCATTTTTGCCAAACACACATGAGCATCTTGAAGTTCCAAATGTACACAGGGCAAATGTACCCCATCACTAGTAAGCACAAACTGACTCATCCACTTCTAGATAAGGTGTGTAACACAAAGATAAAAACACAATGGGGGAGGCCATGACAAGAATAATATGTTAACCACCCTGTCAAAAAAATAAATGAAACAATCCATACCATCTGTCTTTCCCCTTTGACAAGATAAACACCCAGCTGTTTTCATTTCGGCATCGTTTGGAACGTTGAAAGCGGACAATTTCCTCATTTAATCTGTGGTGGAAGATTAACAAGCAGCACACTCACAAAGAAAAACACCTGCACCCCCTACCTCCCCAAATTAAATTATTCTATTACACTGAGTCTGTCCTCTGAGGTCCTCAAATCGCCTCTAATGGGCAGAAAAGTAGGGAGAGGTGATAGAAGATGAAAAGAGAATGCAGAAACCAGAATAGTGTGAAACAGAGAGAGAAACAACAGGGTGAGAGGAGGGATGTGAATTATATTTATGGGGAGGGAAAGATGGAGAGAGGGAGAAGAAAGTAAAGAAACTTAAGAGACCGAGATAGGCAGGAGAAGTGTCAGGAACCAGCCAGGGTAAAGGGAAGGAGATAGTAAAAACAGGACAGAGCATTTAACTGCACACATTAGGATCTTTGAAATGACTATAAGAATCTAGTTACATTTGAGTACATGTCAGTGTGCAGGATCTGAAGAGCGGCTGCTGCATTCACGCCCTCGGTGCGTCTCCTGTCATAAAAAGATTTTTACTTTCTCAGCTAAACCAGAGACAATGTGGAAACAAGGAAATATAATCAAATTTGAAACTTCGACAACAACAAAAGAACAAAGAACAAAGGCGATTTTGACTGCTCTGCCAATCAGAGAAGTCAGTTTCAGTTGCCATGGAAACACATAAATCCCTGGGTGCTTCTTGCTTAGCTCGATCGGCTAATACTGTGGACTAGGGGGAATTTTACAATGAATCCACAACACAGGAGACGTAAACAGGTCAAGACAGGTCTACATGGAGGGAGCTATATTTGCTCAGTAACCCTCTTGCAGGCCTGCTGGTGCATACTGTTTGATCAGTCCTTGGGAGACAAGAATAAGCTGCCACAAGCAGACAGTCTCATACATGAAAAAGTAAGCTCCTATATACCATCTGCCCATTTTCTAAACCCACTTTTCATCATATGGGTGCTGGGAAATGTACCTCGTGCTGCCTTGGACATGTGCTAAGCATGGATGGGATGCAAGATTCATCATAGGAGACACCCACTCATATTACCATCTACTGTATTTCAAGTCTCATGAACATAACATGAACGTCTTTGGACTGTGGGAGTAAGTGTATGTGTACCAAAAAAAGAAAGAAAAAAATAAATGGGGAGAATATGTAAATCTCAGACATTGAAAAACTTACTGTGCATGTTGTGTTCACCCTTCTCTGACTCACATAGAAGCCTACTCAAAAGACAATAAACACAAAGATTCATACAGAAGACTTAGTGCTTAGGGTTATACACTGACCTCTTCACCAGAGTTCCTAGAGATGCCTGAATCCTGTTTACATTTCACCTTTGTAAGCCTCTGTCTAAATCAGTGTTTCTCAACCAGTGGGTCATGGTCTACCACCTGTGGGTGGCAAGTTGCCATTGCTTATAAATGGCAGTGAGACATGGAGGGTCACAATGTGGCCTTAGGTGGGTCACAACGTGGGTCACTGATCTGACCACTGCTCTAATGTTAGCACTCAAGTCACCAAGGGACCCCGCCCTCCCCATCTTGCTGGGTCGCGAAGATACTTACATGGGAAAAAGTGGGCTGCAACACCATAAAGGAAGAGAAATGCTGAAGTTATCCAGAGGAGGATTCTAAATGTCCAAAAAGGACTTCATCTAGAAACCAAACACCCAAGACTCAGAGGCCTAGACACCCAAGTTTCACAATTGTCAGCAGCAGAACTTTGCAGATGCAAATGTTAACACCCAGACCTCAATAACAATGGCTCCTCCAAAGGGTGGCTACCATGCAAAAAATATTGGCCACTACAGTTTGCACTCTTTAAAAGTCTGATAAACTGACTGAGGTGAAAGTTTCGAGGCACTGGCCACGGTATTACCAGTTCCATTTCAAGAATGCTCATTTCCTTTGCCCTTGTGCTCTCACCCCACTTCTCATTTCACAGTGCTGTGAGCATGGTTGTCAGATATGCAGGTTTAGACAAAACTGGGCAAGTTTCAAAACCAATTTGGTATGATACGTTTCTTTCTTAGACGGTTTTTCAAATGCATTGTCAAATCTGTTCCGGCACCTCATGGTCTACATTTCACAAATGGTCTACCAGTGTACCTGAAACATCAAGAGACCAACCCACCCGTCAGTTCTTTGTTGCTATGTACATATAGAAAGACCAAAGGGGAAGCTCTTGAATGGAGTATAAATACATCATTGCATTCAAAACTCAAAGAGGAATCATCTCACCACCATTCTTTGATTCAATATTGTATATTATGGTCCAAAGAAAGAATCTGTCATTCATTGGGCTGGTGTCTAATTGTGATGGGAAATTTTTAAAAGACCTGGCAACCCTAGCTGTAAGTGCTAATTCTAAAAATGGTGGATGATTATTCTGTGAGGCTGGTTGTGCTGAAGTGATTTTGTTTTGAATGATGGCTACTTACGACACTGACTGCGGCTACAGATGAGATATAGTAAGTAATGTAACACTAATTTAGCTAACTTTAGCTAGGCAGTTAATGTAACTGTTAGTGCTGCATTACATAAATTATATGCTTCCTGCAGCAAAGTGTGTGTGTGTGTGTGTGTGTGTGTGTGTGTGTGGGAGTGAGTGAGAGTATGTGAACAGCTGACTACTTGGCTGAAAAGAAGATGTACAGAGAACATAAATATGTTGTCACATTTGTTCATCAGAGGGTCGCCTTTCTTGCTCATCCAAGGTAGGTGGTACAGCTCTGGAACAGAAGGGGGAACTGTCACTAACAGTCATGTCTCCTTTCTCCCTAACAACACCAAGAAGTCAAAGGACAATGTATTCCGAGAAGCCACACTACTTCCGATCCAGACAAATAAAAGGAAACATCCAAAGAAGATGGTGTTGCATTTTGGATCATAGTGCCCAACAGATTGGAGCTCCTCCACAGCCTGGTGACTCTTTGCTTAAACGTTGCTACAGGGCGATTGTGAGGTGAGGTGCTACTTTATTTTTGAGCACCATCAAGTGCCGGTTGTTTTACTTTCTGTTCTGATTAAACGGGGTTGACCTGTTTGGCATCCCAACTTTATTTGGGACTCGTTCTACCTTTGTCACTTACCTCCCACAATGTATATATAAAAATATGGCTATTTGTTAGTAAACTTCTGCTTTTGCATGGAAGGGTTTGCTGTCACTGAGAAGTAAGCAGCAAGGCATTCTGACAGAGTGAAAACACATGTCTGCCTATGGATCCCTTTGACTTAAACAACCGTAATATAATGATTATGTTCGTTTTAAAATTAATCTGTACATATATACACTGTATATATGTAGATTTTGTTTTGACACTGATCAAGTGGAATTTTTCAATTACTTTTTGACTGACATTGGAGATGTACAGACAACCTAAATATGTATATACTAAAGTATTGTTGCATATTAGTATACAGCAGTTACTCCTGTGTGTAAATTTTTAAGATGTTTTTTATTGTGATTAGTTTGCTGTGGAATAAATTGTAAATTAAATCTGCTTTGTTAAGCCTTTTTATTATAGCAGACAATTAACATTTTGCAATTCATAACTGACTCTTTATTATATAGAGAATACATACCTCTATCAGTATCAGATAATAATTATTAAGTACAATATTCATCAGCAATAGGATACTGCAGATAATTGCTTCAAATTGGAATTTGACAAATTGGTATTTATTAGGCCAATGAATGAGCTGATTTTGGCTCTCTTTACCATAATATTGCTATTGTGTAATCATACTATTATAATAATAACTGTTATACCTTGTGATTTGCTATACTGTAACCTTTAAGTGTGCCACCCCATAATATTCACTAGCCCTTTCTGGCCACTCCTGCTCAGCACCTACCCAGATTTTGGTTCTCATACTCCATATCAATCCTGCTACTTACTTTATTGCCTGGTTTCCAGTTTTCAGAATTGTTTCGAATCTGTCTCTTTATTTTTATTAGTTCCATAGCAAGTATGGAATGACAGGGAATATCAGACATTACCCTGACACTCAAATCTGCACTCAGGACAGAAATAATGGCTTCACTCTAAGGAATGAACTAAAGTAGACAGCTCGGTTGACAGATACTCTCTGCTCACAGAAATGAATTTTACTCAAAGAAATAAAAAAAAAGTAATCTTATGCATTATGGCCGTTCACCAAAATTTCATCAAGTAATTATGAACTGAAAGATACTGTGCAACAGTGAAAGCTTGGGCCATTTTCCAGAGTAAGCACTGAATGCATCCCAAAATCCTCTTGTGACTAGGTGCGAGAACTCCAGGGACAGGATGGGGCCATTACTGCAGAAACAGGCACCAGTAGAAGTGTTGTTCACAGACCTCCTGTCTTCCCGGGTATGTTTTCACAGAATTTAAGGAGAAATTAAAAAAGTAAAATGAGCATATGGAATGAGAGGCAGACTCAGGAATGAGAGAAATTTTATGAGCTGCCTCTTCCATGAGCGATGCAGAACTAGGAAGGTAGATGGGCGGGCATCATTACTAAGCAGCCTGGGTGGACGATGGAAACTTGGCAAAGAGAGTGCAAATCTTTGAAAGAAAACAGCTTACACACATGACAACAGGTTGAGAGCTGGCCTGGATGCAAGTTCACATTTTCTCAAGCAGATTTACAGTTTGTCTCCTGCAGATTCAGTTCACAGATGTGCTGCGGCTATGCGCCAAACTTCTACTCCAGCCTTCAGCCTCCAGCTGTTTCCAAGAGCTTCCTCAGAGGCCAGCTGCACACAGGGCAGCAGGAAGTGCAAGGCTGCCCAGCTGTGACCTACCAGGTGGACAGAGTGACTGGTGTATTCAGGGGTGAGCCTACCTTTCCTTTACTGACAGAAAAAAATATATGGCCTTAAAAAATATCAATCAAGGAGGCACAGTTTAACTCTTGGGACACAAATGAATCCAAACTCCATCATACAGCAATAAAAAACAAAACTCAGTTTGTTAAATATTGTACAGTGTCTTCTTTAATTATTACTTTTAAGGTGATATTTTCTGAGCCCACATAATCTAAGTTTATAGTTGTAGCTAGCCTATAGATAAGTCTACACTGGGTGAAGTTTAGGAACCACCATGGATACTGCACCAGTTAATCAAAGGGCATACTCACTGACACAGAGAAAATGTAATGTCAGTAATTAACCTAACACAGAAGGCTTTGGGGATATGAGAGTACCTGGAGCAATCCCATGTTGACACCTCTAGGACTTACAGCAGGTAGATGTACATAAGCAGCTAAGCAAGTAAAAAAATGTGAAACGTGATCTTCTACTACTCACAGTCCATGGAAGACAAGGTCCTAACGAGCTTCTTTTGTATGAAATCAGATTTTCACATTTTAGCTGGTCAAATTTCCCCTAGGGACAAATAAAGTTCTATCTATCTATGTATCTGTCTTACAGTGCCATTTTGTATCTATCTACAGACAGGCACTATGTTTGAAAACAGAATTCGAATTTGGTTGGATAGATGGATTTACAGTTTTACTCACCTTCAACACCTAAATCAAAGACCAAGCAGCTTCTGTAGTACTCTTAAGGAGCAGAGTAAAGCTAAGCTACACAAGTCGAAAACTGTACATGACAAAAACAGGATCAAAGCACACACTCACTTGTTGTGCAGAACACACCATCCGCAATGTGGGTCTCCAGAACCCAGGCAAGTCTGACACGTTGGATACTGTCCACAGCTCTCAACAGGTACCCGGCTCACCTACAAAGAAACAAAAGGAAGGAATATATTATTTGCATCTTAGCCATTAAATCTGGTCTAGAAATGAAAGACTTAAAATTTGGGGTGGTACACAGGGTTACAGACAATAGGAGTGGGAAAAGAAGTCTGCAAGAAAGGACTAGAAATGGAGAAACATAGAAGTTCAGATGCTAAGAACAAGTGTTCACATAGTCAGGCTGGACTAGAAGAACTGGGATGAACACCAACAAGATGTACTTGCCTGGTATTCAAAGAATTAAAGTCAGGGTGAGTATCAGGGTTGAAGCAGCTGTGCTGGCAGGAGATGTGTGCTTGGAATTCACACATGGCAGATTCCTGTAGGGTTGAACAGGTAGGGGTCTGGCTGTGATAGTTTGAGTGTATAAATATTCCTTACCTGTCTTTCACTGAGCAGGTAGATATAACGAAAGTCAGGACTGAAGGCCATATCTCGCAGTATAGCTCCTCCTTCCACTACTGGTACAGTCTCATACAGAAGTGCATTCTGGGAAGCAGCTGGTACACCATCCACTCGAATCTGTAAAATTAATTGAATTAACTTACAATTGTAGATAGAGTGTAATTAAAAGGATTCAGAGAATAAATAAATCCCCACACCTCGTAGGGTATAAATCCAGTTAGATCTCTACAGTAACCCGTGTGGGAGTCCAAGAGATGCCACTATGAGAGTCACTAAACACAGTTAAAGACTTGTCATTTACTGTTCGGTGTTTACAAAAGAACTGCTTGTTCTGAATGCTTTCCATTTTAATAGAGAATCCATTTGAGTTTTATGACATTTTGATTTGTCACATCTGCAGATATGGGGGTGGATGGCTGAGCAGCTCTCCTGATGGAACACCAGTACAAGAACGCCAATTGCTTAGGCCAAAATCAGGAAGAGAGTATTAAAAAATAATGTTAAAACTGACAGCAAACAGTGACCTGCTCCTTCTAGTTATTCAAGAAAAGTTTACTAGCTGTCAGTTCTTACCACATTAAGCCCAGCCTATACAGTAATGCAAAATTATTCCAGGAAGAAAAGAACAAAGATCTGAATACTTTATTGTAGCCTTTTCCTTTTCATTGTCAGCAGTTAGCTCACAGGAAGAGAGAACCGGAGACTGTTAAATAGCTGTTGACGGTCAGATGTGGACGGCTCCTGAGGTGACATAACAGTATATATGATGGTCTTTCACCTCTCATGTCCACATAGACTCATGTAATTAATACTGCCCACATATTTATAAAGATGTCCAGCATGCCTTGTTCTTGAACATGTGCAGGAATATAGTGGACTCATTGTGCATCTTGCACGTCAGACTCCCAGCTCTCTGCTTATTATAGTTCTTTTTCAGTGTTTTCATTTACCATCAACAGTTAAGTGATTCCCTCTCCTTCTTTGAACTATGTCTATGATTCTTAATTTGTATAATACCCTTCATATTTTTACATGACCTGGAGTGCAGAGTAAACTCACAAATCATTATCAGTACCTAACAGCAAACACAGATGAGAAATAAAAAGTAACCGATACCAAAGACCCTCGGAAGGCATCTTTGTTTCTTGAATCACATTGCAGCTCTCAGGGAATTCTCCCTCACGTTTGTGGAAGTCTGCCTAGTAAAGCATAGCCTGTTTAAATGTTCATACAGAGGATGATGGGTGAGATATTCACTGACATATTGTAATATATGCTTTTTCTATGATTAAAAGACTAAGCTCACATGTGTTTAATTCCCTTTTTTATGGTCCATCCATCCATTTTTTAAACTAGTTTATCCAGAAACAGTGTAACAGGGAAGTTGGAGCCCAAACTAGCCAACATCAGGAATAAGGCAGGAAAAATCCCTGGGCTGGGCATCAACACATCACAGGGAAAAAAAAGAATTACACACAGAACATGGGCCAGTTTAGCATCACTATATCACCTAATCTGAAGGTCTTCAGACCTTGGGAGGAAACTGAAGCACGTGGAGGAAACCCACACAGCGACAAGGACAGCCTACAAGCTCTAGAAAGGACTTGAATCCCAGTCTCCTTGTTGTGAGGTAGCAGCGCCACCACTGCACCACCATACTGCCTTTTTGATGCTCAGTTTTACTAAATATTAACTATGCAGTCTGTAACAAATGCAAGGGACATGAATAACATGGACAGTTTGTTCACCCAATGCACTTTTACTTTTTAAAGTAATTTTACTTCTGCCAGTGAAAGGTACACCATTAAATAAATATTAAATGATTGTCATGTACTGAAGGTTGGTTCCAGTTTTCCCACAAAACCTATTGGGATAGGAGCTGACCCCGTGACCCTTGCGTTATGTTCAATGGGAAGTTGGAATTTCTGAGTACCCAGTAAAAAGTTTCAACAGAAGCAATTGCAGATTTCCGACTCAGAAAGCTGGAAGAGCCTCAACAACCCTGACCACAAAATCCAAGATGGCTGTACCGTATATCAACAGAAGTGAGAACTGTAGCATTATAGTGTTTATTAGCACTTCTGTCTATTTGTGTCTTCTTAAATCAGTCATACACACAGTACTGTCCAACTTCTATCTGTAGACATGTTGCTACTGTGTTTGGATGTGCAAAATACAGCATAATTCATAGTGCAGTTGTTGTCTGTATTCCGAAAGAGCAAACACAATAAAGATTTTCCTGAAGGCATCTGTATTTGTTTTCCAAAGGTTTTACTTGAACAATGTCAGCTTGGGTGTAATGTCATTCCCAGCTCTGTTTTCCAACTTCTGAGGTATACATTACATTATTAATCTTTGGTTAAGCGGGTCTGAAAATTAAATAGATAAATAAATTGAGGTATGTCAGGTTGGACAGTTAAACTCAGTAGGTCTGTATAATTGACTGAGGTGGTAAGTGTCTGCTATAGGACTAGCGCCCCATGTGGGGTTGGGTTCTGCCTTTCATCTGTTGATGCCAGGATAGACTCAAGCATCTTCTGTCCCTGTATTAGAATAAGCAGAAAAAAATTGGATATACGTTCAAAACATTATTTTATTTTTAGGTATGCAGGCTTTTTTGTTCAATAGGATTAAAGAACTAGAGTGCTTTTACTGCTTCACTGGTCAGGCTACAGTCAAAGCTTTACCAATCAAGTAGTTTTGCATATCCAGATGTTGACAGCCTAGTTGAGAATTCAATACCTGGTTATGCAGGACTATTGTTGCCTTGTAGAGCAAATGCTCTGCTTTGCTCAGATGTCTTGCCCACTGAAGTGCATGTCATAGGGGACATGTTTTCAACAGCAGACACGGATTGAATGTCTGTGTCCATTGTGAATTCCTCCATTTAGTCATTACTAAGAAAAGGAATCAGCCAGTTTTTAAGAGCATCTGTGGCTTTGGGCTTGGAAGGCATACCAAACTCCTGGAATACATTGGCTATTTAGACATGGAGTCTCTTTACAAACAAAAATAAAATGTCCTACATGGAAGAAACAGTAGCAAGAGGAGAAAGAGGGGATCATTTCAGCTTTAGTTTGAAACCAGAAGCAAGTCTTAAGTTACTACAGTGCAAGGCCGTGCACTATATAAGATCCTCGTTTAATGTTTAAATTTTACTTTGAAAATGATGGAATCGGCTGTTCCTTTATACTTAGTGATGTGCACATTTTTTCTACTCTTGTGATGCCTGTTTATGTCTTCATGGATTTCTCTCCCCATAATCCTATTTTTCCCCAAATTCCCAAGGCATGTGTTAGATCATTGACCAATCATTAAGTGTGTGTGTATGGAGGCATGCTTTGCAATGGACTGATGCCCTGCCTAGGGTTGTTTCTTGGCTGCCTATATAATCATTGGCTGGGTAAATGAAATAGATAATGGATATCTAGGTGAATAGGATAGTATTACAATGTTTAACAAAGCTGTGTCACAGGGTTCATATGTGGAGTTTGCATATTCTTTCCCATATGTGCATGGGATTTCTAGCCACAAACCCAAAGATATGCATATTAGGTGGACTGGTAATTCTAAACCAGACAAATTTGAATGTGTGTGTGTGGCCTAGTGTTGTCTGCAGGGCTGTTTGCTGTTTTACACCCAACACTGCTTGGAGAAACTTGCCCAAACAACCCTAAATAAAAAGAAGCAGGTCTGAAAATGTTATGCTATAACTAGATAGAACTGTAGCAAATGTCACCAAAACCTAAAATGTGGCTATCATCAAAAATGCACTCTGAATTTACTTTAACAATTTTCTTTATTGATACTTGTGGCGGTTTTACAAAAACTAACAGATATAAAATAACCTGGGTAATACTAAGCAAGATTGTATTTGAGGAATCTGGGACTTAAAATAATGACAGAAATCTGCAAATGAGATATTAGAAATTGAGAAAAAAGAAATAAAAAAAAAACACAAACTCCAGTTTCCAAATCACACGCTCAGCATAGAAGTCAGAAAATCCTATTAGCTTAGTAATTATCATTCTCCTCATTGCTTGCAGAAGCTAATTAATGTTGACCATGTGGCATCAACTTGACAGGGGGCTAGGCGCCCTATGTGACATGCAGATGGGCAATCAACCTGATCATCTGACATAAGCTTGAGACAGGCAGGGAGTCAAGAAAATTGGAAAAATAAAGCAAAGTCTTCAAATGACTAGGATGTGTAAAACCAGGAAGGAAGAGTGCAGAGAATATAGTAGGCCTTAGACTATTACATTCATACACATATGTTCTGCCTGATGCTTCAGCAGTATGAGGTAAAGATAAAGAGATCAAGAAGATTTAGTACACATTTTAGTAACTATGAAAAATCACAAAGAGGAAGCAGGTGACTAGAAAACTCAGGAAATGGTCTTGATCATATTCATACGAGGGATCAATACAACTCAGAGTCCTGCCACGTGCAAAAGTTCACTGGCGTCACTGCTATCATGGGCTGTATCAGGAGTGGGCAGGAGGAGGAGTATAGGAACCTAAAGAAGGACTTTGTTAAATGGTGCGACTCAAACCACTTACACCTGAACACCAGCAAAACCAAGGAGCTGGTGGTGGATTTAAGGAGGTCCAGGACCCTCCTGGACCCCGTGATCATCAGAGGAGACTGTGTGCAGAGGGTACAGACCTATAAATACCTGGGAGTGCAGCTGGATGATAAATTGGACTGGACTGCCAATACTGATGCTCTGCGCAAGAGAGGAAGAGCCGACTATACTTCCTTAGAAGGCTGGAGTCCTTCAACATCTGCAATAAGATGCTGCAGATGTTCTATCAGACTGTTGTGGTGAGTACCCTCTTCTACGCGGTGGTGTGCTGGGGAGGCAGCAAAAAGAAGAGGGACATCTCATGGCTGGACAAACTGGTGAGGAAGGCAGGCTCTATTGTAGGCACAGAGCTGGACAGTTTGACATCTGTGGCAGAGAGACGGGTGCTGAGCAGGCTCCTTTCAATCATGGAGAATCTACTGCATCCACTGAACAGTGTCATCTCCAGACAGAGGAGCAGCTTCAGCAACAGACTTCTGCCACTGTCCTGCTCCACTGACAGACTGAGGAGATTGTTCCTCCCCCACACTATGTTTCTCTTCAGTTCCACCCAGGGGGTAAATGTTAACACTACGCAAGATTACAGACTGTCATACCTGCCTCGCACTCTCCACCTTGCATTTTTTAACTTCCACTGTGCTTTTATTGCTCTTTAATTAATATTGTTTTTATCAGTATGCTGCTGCTGGAGTATGTGAATTTCCCCTTGGGGATTAATAAAGTACCTATCTATCTATCTATCTATCTATCTATCTATCTATCTATCTATCTATCTATCTATCTATCTATCTATCTATCTATCAAAAATAAAATGAACTTTACTATCTGCATAGCAAGGATGACTGCACCAATGTACATAATCTTAAGATGTTGGCTATCTTTAAGACTTATCTTCTAAAGGTGGTCATTAAATGTGTTAAGAGTAAGAGACACAGACAAAAGTTTCAAGGTAAGGTTCTCACTAATTATGGCACTGGAGAGTAGCAAAGTACTACATATTGATTTGCACATACATGTAAGCATGTCACTGCTCCCTGTACATGAGGCAATGATGACCTTAAAAGATTAACTTAGAAGATCATCAATTTAAGAAAATTACACATGAAGGATGCAGTTATATACAACTCCAGTTCAGCTGTTAATACTTCTTTCCACAATATGGCTCATAGTGTTGATCAGCGAAAGTTGCCAAAGTGTTTTTCAAGGCACATATGCTGTGCTCGCCAGTGACCGCGTTCTCCTTTTATTTTCCTGGAAATTCACCATGTGGTTGGATTAGAACTTTTTATTTTCCCCCAGGACTACTTTGTGAGGCCAGTGTGACATTGCAGAGATATAGTAGCTCATGCAGATGGGGCAATTCCCCAGTATATAATGCTAATCCTAACAGTGGGCTGAAATTTTGTGGAAAACTTGAGAATACTTTTAAACACAATAAATGCAGGAAGAATGGAACTGGCAGTGTGTCACGTTTGTTTGTGTTTGAAAGGTAGCATCTTTTTGTTTGGACTTGTATATCACTTATATGTTATAGTGAGCATATCCCTTAAATAGTATTACCCAGAGTGCTGTGCAACTGATGCAGACAGGAAGGAGTTAAGAATCCACGCGTGTGCTGTGCATGTGGTAGCAGCAGGCAGTAATTGAGCAAAAGTGTCAGGGAAAGAAAAACAAACTGTAGTTATTAGTTGAAGAGATAGGAGTATCTGCTATCAAATATGTGGGAGGCAAGCATTTGTGAATGTATGCTTCCTGTCTGCAAGAAATTTTACTGTTCTGATATTTAACTCTATTAGTTTTATCTCAGTAAGGCACAGTGGCACACTGCTGTCTCACATCTCAGGTCACATTTTGGCTGTAATAATTGGTCCACCAAAGTTGGCAGATGTTCTCCTAGCTGTCTGGAACACTTAAAAGGCAATTACACCATTATAATCCACTCAAAAATGTGTTGAGTTTTGCAAAGTTCCCAGACATTTCTCTGATTTCGCCAAACTTGAGGCAAAGCAAATTTAGCAGGGTTCACTCATCACTAAAGGTTTATCACTTGTTTTTATTTCAAGATTTTTTTTTTTTTTTTGCTGTAGCATTTTTTATTTCATCACCTGGTGTCTCTTTACCTAAAAAACAAGTAATACTTCAGTCTAGAATATTGTCTAAATGTTTAAAACAGGCCTGTCCAGAGCATCCTGCCCATCTTCAAATTCTCTAGTTTCTTAAACTGCAGGTTGCCACCTTTTGGGTCACACAGGGTCATAACTCACCATTGTATTAAATAGCAAAGTGTCATGTACGTTTTTTGAAGTGTGTCACAATGGGTTGCTGAGGGTTGTTGAAGCAATTGGCATTGCTCTGCATAGACTGTCGGTGGTGATTCACCAAGGTGGAATTCCCCTATGAATGTTAGTGGCGACCCTACAAAAAGGGCAGATAATGATTGTCTGACGGTCATTATGGACTGGGTCTCTAAGACACTAAGAAAGGCAAAGATTGGGTTGCAAGGAAAAAAAAAAGTTTCAGAAACACTGCTCCAGGCTAATCTACACAACTGATCTTAATGCACAATGTCAGTGTACTGTTCAAGAAAACTTGCAGCATACACTGTACTCCTTAACTCAGAGCCAATCAAGGAGTGATTACTTAATGCACTTGCGGCCCCAACTTTCATTCCGACGTATAATGAATACAAGTAGCAAACAATAATAATTGACAATAGTTTGGGGGACTGCAAATTTTAGCCTAAACCCCAAATCCAAGCCCTATCTCTCACCCATAACATCATTTAAACATGATTTAACATATTCTTCTTTATTGTATTCCCATCTGGTACCTCACCACTCCTCTAAACAACAAACTAGAATAGCTTGGTCTTAATAAATAAGAATTATTGTGGATAAAAACCTGAGGTATAGACTCAATTTGAAATTACTAAAGAATAAAGTAAAAGTCGTACAAGGGATAAAATGGTATTTGTCTTTCTGCTGCTCACAAGCTACCAGAACCATGACCATTTTCAGCTGCTGTCTAGTTCATGTGCCTAACTCAAGACTAAGGAAATTTTGGCTGGTAGTTGAGCTGTAGGTGAATTTCTCAGAAGTAGATCACAGACTGAAGTGCTCATTCCACTGCTGCTATAGACCTGATGCCACTTGACAGGGCAAGCCCAGTCACACAGCGTATCATCTTTATCTGCAGAATGGAGCACTGTACTGACCCTTTTTTCATCAAGTTGTGAGAGACTCCCGGCTGCATTTTATTTTGCTATTGTGACTGCAATAAATAAGCAAAAGTAATCCATATGATCAACAATAGACAGGCAGTATGCAGCATAGGAGGTGAACGAAAGGAAAGAAGATTTGCTTAGATGATAACAATAGCACCACTGGTTTTCCATTTACATTTGCTCAAAGAAACACAGAAGAAAAATTAAGCTCTTTTCACAGTTGCACTACTGATTGTATTGTACGTAAGCTAGTCTTTTCAGGCTAGGTTTAAAATTCGATAGCTTTTTGTTTCATAATATACCACAATTGTGTTAATTCCACTGTTAAGTCAACACACACAATTAGCTCTACAACGTAGAAGAATGTCTTCATTTTGCTTTATCAAGATAAATGGGCATTGGTGTTTAAAAAAGAACCCACACTGAATGCTGCTAATGCATATCTGAGATGTCTTCGCCATTTCTATATTGAGTCATTTTAAATGAAGATGCATTGTAATCTGGAAAGAGAAAATAAAATATGACTGCTGTGTCTATTCATTATTGCTGACTGAGCTTAAACTGCATGGCAAAATGAGTTGCCCTCAGTTCCATCCTGTTTACACGTTTTTACAGTATATGCACTTAAAACCCAGGCTGGCCTACTAGGGTGAAAGGACTCGTGATACTGGATGAGAAGATCTGGCTCACAATCGGTACTCCAATTCATCCCAAAGGTGTTAAACAGGGTTGAGGGCAGGGCTCTGTGAAGACCATGTAAGCTTCTCCACACCACACTCATCAAACCATACCTTTATGGAGGTGGCTTTTTGGACAGGGGCACAATTAGGCTAAAAAAGAAAAGGGCTTTCCCCAAACTATTGGAAGTACACTACCGCCAAAAATGATTTGCATGTAGCATTAACAGTACCCTTCACTGGAACCAATGGGCCAAGTCCAAACCTTAAAAAAACAGCCTCAGACCATTATCCCTCCTAAATCAAACATTACAGGAGGCACTAAGCAGTCTGGAAGGTGACGCTCTTCTGGTATCTGCCAAAACCACATTCGTCCATCAGACTGTCAGATAGTAATGCAGAATTCATTACTCCAGACACCATGCTTCCAATGCTCCTGAGTCCAATGATAGCATTCTTAACACTATTCCAGCTGACATATGGCACTGCAGATAGTGATCTTAGGCTTGTATGCAGCAGCTCAGCCATGGAAACCCATTCTCTGAAGATCCCAATGCACAGTTCTTGTGCTGATGTGGCTTCCAGAGGCAGTTTGGAACTCTGTTGTGAGTGGTGCAACAGAGGATAGGCAATTTTTGCACAGTCCTATTCTATTAGTTTGCATAACCTACTATTTTGTGGCTGAGCTGTTGTTGCTCCTCAATGCTTCCACTTCAGAATAACAGCTCTTACAGTACAGTGGAGCAGAACAGAATTTCATGTACTGACTTATGGCAAGCGTGGCATTCTATGACAGTGCCATTTTTAACATCTACTGGCAAATTTTATAAATGGAGACTGTATGGCTATGTGCTTGATTTTACGCATCTGTAAATAATGGGTGTGGCTGAAACACCTGAACATGATAATTTGGAGGGTGGTCCAAATGCTTTTGGTTGTATGCTGTACATTTCATGCACATTTGCCAAATATTCTACTTACATACAGATTCCAGTGTTACTGAGGAAGCTCTGGTGTGTTTACTGTACTTCTCAGGAACTAACTGGTACATCAGATAAAATCATTTGCACAATCTCAGATAGAAAAAAAGCAGAAATGACACCAAGCAAAGCTTTTCAGATCCACAAAAAAAAAATTAGAAGTTAAACTTGTGCTCCACTTTTGGTGTCAACATTCACTGTAAGATGCTGTAATGGACAGCCGGAGGTTCAGTCCAGCCAGGATGTCCCAGAATGGGAAGAAGGGAGAAGAGCAGCCTTGTCGGGACACTGCCTCCCCCTAGGTGGCAGCTCCCCTGGACAACAATGGTTCCCCAGATTCCCTCAGGTCATCCTGGGACATGGAGTCCATTTCTTCAGCCCTGTTGGGTACCGTGGGTGCTGCCAGGGGGAGCTCACAAAAAACCCGGGGACCCCTTCTGTTGCTACGACCCGGAAGTACTTTGGATGCATACTTCCGGGCTATTTGAAAACAGAGGATGTGACATTGACCCGGAAGAAGAGAATGAGTACTTCCGGTTCATGGACTATAAAAAGGACTATGGGAAACCCAGCAAGGAGAGCCAGAGTTGGGTGGTAGAGTGACGGAGCTGCTAAGTGGAGAGGAGGATATTGATTATTGTTTATTGTTATTATTATTAATTGGAGAATTGTGGAGTGTGTGGTGCTTTGTGCACTTTATTTAAGAAAATTATTAAAATTATTCTTGGTGCTTTTTATAAGTGTGTCTTGGATATCTGTCTGGTGGGTTTCACAGGGCAATAGCGCCTCTAGTGTCCTTTTCAGCAACAGGTAATCATTACAGAGATCAACAACAAAGCGGACATTTATTGGAACACATCAGAAATTCCCTACACTACTTCATAAACCTCTAAAAGTTTCACTGTCTCTCATATGCAGAGCTTAAGTTGTTGTTTGTGACAAATATCCCAATACCGATTACATGGTAAGCTAGTGTGGTGTAGACTTTACCTATCTGCATGTGTACAATGCGGTCCGGCTTGAAAGTGAAATATTCATCAGCTGCAAACAGTAACTTTATTTATAAACTCTCTTTAGACATATTCATATATTATACTATTATAAAACAGGATTTCCTTTAGTCTCACCTAAAACATTGTATAGCTTAGATCAAGTGATTTGCTGTGTACTTTAAGTTTCTTACTTTCGCAGTAACTTTATAGTCTACAACAGTGGTCTTCAACTCTAGTCATGGAGCACTACTGTGGCTGCAGGTTTTCATTCTAACCCTTTTTTGTAAATCTGTGACCAGTCTTTGTTACTAACTAACCACTTTAGCTTAATTCTAATTGACTTGCCATTTAAGATTTAGATTTATGTATTTTTTCCATGATTAGCAGGCAAACAATAATGAGATACAACATATGACCAGTTAACCAGTATCCATCATAAAAAATCTAAAAATAAAAAAGGTGACGGTCTCAGTAATGTTGATCTGTTCAGGTCCACAAAACATTCTTTAGAAAAAAAAAGAAAACCAATAATTTTATTTATTTATTATTTTATTTTTATTGTATTATACTCACGCTCTCTCTCTGTCTCGCTCGCTTGCTTGCACTCTCGCGCTCTCTCTCTAAACCAGGGGTCCCCAACTCCAGTCCTGGAGGGCCCCAGTGGCTGCCGGTTTTCATTCTAACCCTTTTCTTAATTAGTGCACTGTTTTTGCTGCTAATTAACTTCTTTTAAATCAATTTCACTTGACTTGTTTTTTTAAGATTTTTTCCCCTGAATTTCTTCATTGTTCCTCTGAATTGTTTCATTTCTTTCCTTAAACAGAAATGAAATGTGAAGTGAGTGAGCCAACTAAGACCAACTAAGTCGGTGCCTCAAACACAAACCAATTTCACGCCAACCTGTTACTTAATTAGGTGTGGATTCTTGTCGTTAATTAAACCCGTTTTTTAATTCCATGGCTTGTTGCTGCTCTCATTATGCAAAGGCATACATTTCTGAAATTGTTGATTTTCTTTTTTTCTAAGATCACTGTTAAAATGTTTTGGGGACCTGAGCAGATCAACATTGTTGAGACCTTCATGTTTCTATATTTTCAGATATTGTATGATGGACACACTTTGTTGGTCATGTTTTGGCCCATTTTGTATCTCATTATTGTTTGGCAACTAATTAAGGAAAAAGAAACAATTAAGGGGTCTAATTCTTCGAGAGCAAGTTGATTAAAATTAATTCAAAAGAAGTTAATTATGAGCAAAAACAGGTCACTAATTAAGAAAAAGGGTTAGAATGAAAACCTGCAGCCACTGGGGCCATCCAGGACCGGAGTTGGGGACCCCTGCTCTAAATGCTTCCTATACAATCACAACGCACGTCGTAAATGGGACAAAACAATTTCCCCAATTTTCTTTGTAAAAATTAGGGTGCGCGTCTTACTTGAGGGCACGTGGTACACATGTAAATATTTTATATATATATATATATATATATATATATATATATATATATATATATATATATATATATATATATATATCTTTTGCAGAGTGATTTTGGGAACATTTATTTAAAAGAAATCCAGCACAGTCTAATCCCGTGTCTCTTTTTTAGCTCAAATGGACTCTTTGTGGAAGACAGCAGAAGACAGCTTGATTCGGTAACAGAAAGGTGGAAGGCTTCACACAGAGAGAACATTTGTGTGGCCTGGCTTTCACCCTTGAGGGCTATCTTAATTTGAGCATAAAAAAGCTCTGGTTTGAGTTGATTTTAAGGCAGCTAATGGGGAAGGGGTCCAATTATTTCTAAAGTAGAATATAGAGTGAAGTGTCAATCCAATTTACTTCAGTCTGTAAGGTGTAGTCCACAGGGCCTTTCTGTTGTACTCAAAGGCATGCTTCAATCAAAACCTTGCTACTACCATCCAAAATGATTTTCACTCAATTTCAGCTGGTATTATACTCAATTATGTTTATCTAAATATTCAGATCAATCAATCATGTTACAGTCCTTCACGCTACATTGTGTAGACTTTGTCACAATTGCTTCAGAAAGAATAATTTTACATATTTTCTGATGCATCCTATAAAAACAAGTTCTATTATCCACTTCTATCTAACCACACCCCACTCAATATTCCACCCAAAAAGGATATGAACAAGCAGACATGACCTAATCTCGCATTACAGAGCATTTGATGGTACTTTCACAGGAAGACAATATCAAATCCTGTGAAACAGAATGACAGTATGTAGAATCAGCAGCGGTGTGACAGTAAGACTGAATAAAAATGAGCACAATAAACTTATCAAAAGTACTGATTTATCAGGATCCTTTTATTTGAAACAAAAAGTGTCAACTAAACGCAGCTCCACCTTTGATTTGGTATGATGGTGGCACAGTGTTTAGCACTGCAGCTTCACAGATCCAATGTTTTGGTTCAAAACCACATGTGTGTGGAATTTGTCCACTCCCCAAGCACTTGTGTTTGTGTGCAAGTAGGTTGCGAAAATTTGTTTACGGATGGATGGATCTCCTTTGCTTCACTAGATGCACCTGACTAAAAGATACAGGAAGTGTGGAATTTGAGAAAAACAACAATATAGAATTCGTGGAAATGAAAATTAATGTAGCGAAACACCACAACCTCAAATCAAAATATCACTTGAAAATAAAAATTATTAGGAAATGATTGATGAGCAGCTACATCCTAAATGTGATATCTGTCCTCTAATTCATACTTTGTTAAAAAAAAAAAATAGCTGTAAAATAAAATAATCTTCAAATAATCACAATTTATTTCCAGTCATGGTTAAGGTGCATGGTGTCAAAGTTCAGCACAACGACTGGCAAAAAAAGAATTGTAGACAACTTTAACTAAATTGTTAAAAATCTATGCAAATTAATAATGAGAACACCATATGAAGGCAAACATTAACATCTGTGAATCTATTTTCAGCTTCTGCAAGATGCAATTTCCCATGTCTACATACTGGCACAAAGCTAATTGGGACTGATGTAGAGTAGAGAAAATGAAATTTCTTTCATTGTAATGGATACATTCAGGCTGCCAGAATATCGGGCCTTATGCTGGAGCTATGAGAATGAACCCATTTGATTCAGATACATGGAAATAACTGCACACATGACTAGGACCAAATGTAGGCAAACCTTCAGGAAATTAGAACACAAAATATAAAGTGCAAAAACCACTCACCAAGTTAACAGCCTTTACACACAGGACTCATTTTCACATCTTTTCATTTGATTCAGTGACACAATGTTTTTCTGATTAAAAATGTTTCTAAATTGTACTCAGTTTGGTGAAAGTTTAAGATGATTGTTCTAAATGAGTAGTAAGATAATGAGGGAAGCATATTTAGGAGACTAAAGCATGGATGTGATATTGATATTGACATGATTTAGTTTGTGTGAATCTTATCGATTAATCAATAAATCAGCACATTTAAAATACTCAAAGTCTAGCAGTATTGAAAAGTGTGAGTCCTTAATTTGAATGCCCAGAAACAGAACCAAAAAAATAATGTTTTTGTTATTAACGACTTTCAATAGTCATTTTGCTTTATTTCTTCATTGTGAAAATCCTTTGCAAAATACCTGTACGTGAATTACCATTTGGCAGAAAATGCAAGGGTTAGTGTTAGGGTTATTCTGTATTTTGAGAGCAGCCAAGAGAGCTGCGCAATGATCACAAATAATGGATGAGATACTTCATCTCAGACTAGTACAGCGGTCAAGCAATCACATAAATTACAAGGAAAGAAAGTAAATTAAAGTAAAAACTCTCAATAAAAACTGGGAAACATTAGGTATGGTAAACATTCAACATAATGTGCCATGCCCTGAACTGAATTAAACTGGTGTGATGATAGATCAACAGATATTTCAGCTGTATACTGCCATGGACATCTTACAGCATAAGGTATTCTTGAGTTTGTGGTTAGAAGAATCAAGAACTCTCTCTCCTATCAATGGTATTGTAGCACAGGTAAGAAGGACAACATTGACTAACCATCTCAGCACTGAAGAAGATTAAGTCTGCTCGTCAAAGTACAGGAATGCTCTTTTCACTTAGAAGGCTAAATTGTTTAATTTTTCTACTTGGTAGCTGATCATGGGTTTGAGTTCAGGAGGGGACAGGCTAACAATGGGCACGCAATCAATCTGTTATAACACATTAACTGTGACACCGTTTTATGTTCTCCTTAAAATGTACCTTATGTGAATTCTTACATACAAGAGCAACCAAAACAGGTGGACCTCATAGCAGAAAATTAAAAGTACATAAAGTAGAGCTTAGGAACCACTTGTACGAGGTCTCTGGAATTTTCCGCGTGAGTATAAAAGTGGCCATCTTTGTAATTATCCAAAACCCAGTTCAAACAAAGACAACAGCAAATCTATGGATAGGTCACCAAGAAATGAAAATCAAATAGGATAAAAAACCTTGGATAACAGTCTGAGAAATGGTTACAGCATGTGTCACAAGGCCAGGAATATGAATCAAGACGATGGGAAAGCCCGTGATATGTCAGCCTTGGTGGAGTGGTTACAGAGGCTCTACAACAAGGTAGGTATAGGTCACCAAAAGCCATTTGCAAAAAGAATGATATTTAGAGTGTGGCATATGAACCCAAGACATTGTTTTGTCTCTCTTTTATTTGTAGACCAACACCAAAACTGCAGGTGACGGGAAGCCAAACTTAAGTTACATAACCTCGGCAGCTAGAATGTATTTCTTGTCCAGTGGACACATGGCGTTCCTAGGGTCAAGAAGAGGCCAATCCTCTTTTCCCCCGAGCTTTGCAAAGAGCACTTTCTAACTGGTGTCCCATACAATACTATTTCTTATTTTACAATACTTTACTTTTCTGGTAACCAATCATAGCAAAGAAAATGCCAAACAAATAAATAAATGTGTGAATGAATAAATACATAAATGACTAAAGCCAGGAGGCCATAAATCAGAAGGTGGCCCTGTGCTGACACCCCTGCTGTGCAGTGAAGGATAGATTGGCTGTCTCTTGGTGAGAGGCCCATCTATCAGCACTTTGTGCACCGTTAGAGTGAACTGCCATCGTTCGCCAGCCGTCGGGGATCAAAAACACAGTTCGCTGGGTCATATTAATCATCCGCCTACAGATTTACTGCACGCCACCTGTCTGCCGGCCCGGCTAGGCACTCCAGCTACCAAAGTAGCTCCGCCTTTAAAAAACGTTTATTTTTCATTAGCTGGATTTCATTAGTAGCAGCAGGAACTGAACTTGGCATGGCAGCCAGTCACTGGAGTTTATTAACTGTTCTTAACTGTTTTAGCAAAAATAGAAAAAAGGCATAAAAGCTTAAGAATGATGTCGCCATCTGCACTGCAGACAAGTGAAGATTTAAGTGCCATTGAAACCAATAACGAAAAATTAAAGGCCACTTTTACTTAAAGTTTTGAATCCAAAGTGAGAAATTTGAGATTTCTGGAACTTTCTGTTTGTGACGTTTCCTCGGCCCTTGACATCTCACAAGTTGGGTCACTTTTGGAGGATTTCTGGGAGGCCAACTTACAAAGCAGCAGCTCTGAATGAACTTGAGTTGTGTGGCAGGTCAGGGAATTCCCAATAAGAATGGGGCAAAGAGGTGGAAGGGGGTGGGGATTTTCCCCTCGGCGCACTTTCATGGCACTCATCCCACAGGCAGGGGACATTACACAAGGCCTAATTCAATTATCTACTGATCCCATTTAAGTGAGATCAGGCTAAAAGCATTAAGAAATCTGCAGAGTAGGTCAGACAGATGTGAAAGTGAAACCCTGTAAAGTCGCTCTTTGTTTGAGCTTTACTCTGGAGCTCAAGCCAGACACCCCTCCCCCTGACTTACTCAAATCTGTTAAAAGTGCCATCAGGGGACTTCTGACCCGACCTTCACACTGACCCACATCTCGCCTTAGGCAGCAAAGCAACTCTGACAAGGGGTGCTAGTGTCTGTTTGCACAGCCGGTTGTACCCTTCCAGAAGTCAGTGAACAACACCAACATTGTGAGGCTGGCCCAGGGCAGCTGGATGCACAGGAGGCTTTTGGTGGCCAAGAGAGGCACAAAGCTAACTCGATCCTCCAGTGTTCTCTCCAAGAATCCCTCTCTGCACCCCGTCTCCATAACTTATTGTAAGACCAATAGTTGTTCACAATGCAATTTCAGATGAGCAGAATTGAATTTGGACAAAAAGATGCAGAGGTTGCATAGAGCAATACACGATGCATCATAAAGGCACAGAACCTGTAAAATGAGAGAAACTTTGCTGAAATCTATTCAGACTTCATAAACTGGAGAATAGCTGGAATGGATGGAATGATTACACCCAGTTTATTTAAAAAGATGAAGGAACAATTCCAAAGTGTTATATGTCATCAAGATGATTAATCGCATACATATCTTTTAGGGTATATGACAGTTTTTTATAGAAGAAGCTCGCCAATATTTGAAGATAATTGCAGTATTATCTGCTTAATCTAGGGGATCTACAGCCTATTCTGTCAAGAGCTCTGGGTGGGATGATAGCCTACCTCAAGGCACCATGCATCTGTTCATTGATCCAAACAAAAATAGAAATGTCAGACATGGTACATGAAGTTATCATGTCTGACGGTCTCCTGGAGATTTGAGGTAACTATTATGCTGCCACTTACTAACATACACATTTGTTGTAACTGGAGAACTAGCTAATGATACAAGTCACACAGCAAGGTAAGCCGATGACACCTTATACAACTTCTAGTCAGAGAAGATGTCATCCTTGACAACTACAGTGGCTGATCTTGTCACCTTAATATGTCACATGACTAGGAATCACTGGGGTTGTTAAATTAAATGACTCCATGATAACTTTCCTGCAGTTTCATATTCCCCAAATATGGTAAACTCACCCCTTTCTCTAACAGCCAATAACAAGCTGCATGATGAAGCCAGTGCTGTTTGAAGGGCTTACCGGTTCGGTGAGTTAATCCATACTTTCTGTACTCTTTTTTCTTTTTTTCCATTCTCTCATAGTATGTAACACATGGGTCTTCAGACAGACAAGCGTCTCTTTGATTTGTGAGGTACAAAACACCCACATTCCTTTTTTCTGTTTGCTGCATTATATGCATTGTACGTCCAGGTGGATACTCATTGGTTGTCAGCTTTCATGCACATAGAGCCTGCCACTACAATTAGACAAAATCAAACCTGTTCCAGACTAGGTGGACTGGGTTGCTGGGAACATCATACTAGATGACTTGTGGTCGGAGGAGTGCATTGCAACAGTCTTCAACTCCCTAAAATTATCTAAATGAAGTCTATGACTGAAATACACTGGAAAGGTTGTGTGATGTGCCATGGCCTTTACAGGTAAGGACTGATCTAAAAGAATGGCATGCATTTGTAAAAGTAAACAAATCAGAAACTGTATGTGTGGCATACCATTAACATGCATTCAAGGACCTAGGTGATGGTTTTGAATGGTAGAGGATATTTAATTTTTGTTCAAAGAGAGAAATAGCATGTTTTTAATTTATGAAATATTTTTCCAACATTAACTTGTGTTCAAAAATAACAGTGATAACAGGATTTATTGCATTTTTTAAGAGTATATAAAATACCAGTTTTTAATAGCATTTTATAATGTAGTTAAAACCAAGCCCTAATAGGCTTGTGGTGGCTGAAACAGCTTTCACAGAAACCAGATTTAAACTCAAGCATAATAAAAATGGAATTAAATCATGCACTTTTGTTAGTTGTTGGCTGTGGAGTCTATGGCTAATTGGAGTTCATGTTTCAAAAACATAACATCTTTTAAAGAAATACCCAATGGAGAGTTAAAATCTATGTTGAAGTCCACCCGCACGCAGCTAATGTGACTGCAAGTCTCGGTAGAGCGCTCGACTCAATAACTTGTTTTGAGAATTTGTTTTGCCAACAGGATTGGCCAATGGATGAGTAAAAGAGAAGAACGTACCGATTGAAAAAACTTCTCTCAGGATAAATTCAGAAGAATAAATAAGTAATCGAGGTTATAGAAAATGCCTGTTTTTTGAAAATTTACCAATGACTTTTACAAAGGGATTTTTTGAAATTGTACAGCACACTCTATTCAAGACATCTCAAGAGCATGAACTTTCCAAGATATTTGTTTGAAGAATTAATGCACCAAAATTTCAGAAAAAAAGAGGTCCAAACAGAGGTTACACAAAATGTCTACCTGTATTTTGAAAATTTACCAATACCTTTTAAAAAGAGTTTAAAAAGAGGTTCAGTGGGAGCAGAGTTGTGTTTGATGACAATGACAACAAGTTGTTGTGTATTTTATGGAAACACACCTAACATAAGAATGGCTTAGAATAAATAAAAAAGAAGTTAGTGAGACAATGTTTCAAATGTTGAGCCTTCATCATCTAATATAATGTTCTCATATTTCACAACTGCTTTTTATTTTCTCAGTACAGACATGACTCATCCATTCATTTCATTTTGAATCTGTTTAATCCAATTCAGGGGTACAGGGATCAATATAACCTTTACGTTTTTAATGCTTCTGCAGAAAACTCAAAGTTTAAATTCCCAAGCCTTAGCCATTAAGGTTCTTAGAAAGACTCCTAAATAGCCAACATTTTATGTTAGAGTTTCTTTCTCTTTTTCTTACACAGAACACTCAAAATGCATTGCATTTCATTTTTAATAGGATACTAGTCTAGTACTTCTACGTCTTCCTGCAGTGGCGTTGATTAGGGTCTCAACTTGGTTATCCATGAGAAGCCAATTTAGCTACTCTGGTAAGAAGGATTGAACATATTTGCTGCTTAGCGTGAATAAGAAAAAGAAGACTGTAAAAGTAATTAAAGAGCATAATATGCTCTAATGCCAATTTTCAGAAAGTGAACAGCCACCGATAGAAGTCTTTACCTCTTGAAAGATTAGGGGGTGCACATTTTTGATTTATTATGTACACTTTTGAAGATTTTGCCACCTTAATGACTTCTCATTATGATATTGAGAGATCATGGAAGTTGTCAAGTTACAAGAACCTTTAAACTGCCAGAAGGAGTTAATGATAAGGTCTCCAGCCATTGTTCATAATAAATAAAAAGTACTTCTGTGGTGCTGCTCCCTAAGGAGAACTTCTATCTTTGCTCTCCAGGAAGGCAAGTGCGATTTGCAGAAGACACGGGGGATACGCTTAGTTGCAAAGGTGATGACAACCTGGATGAAATATAGCAGCGTGTTGTTTTTGGAATAGGCATAAATCTTTCTTTCTGTGAATCATGTTTTTGTGACGACATGCTATCAGTTCTTCCTGAGACACCAATAGCATCTTTGTTTTAGACATATGCTATGAATGGAGCATACAGAGAAATTAATCTGTTAGGAAGTGTATCCGTCTAGGGACAGGAGTAAAAACATTCAAGGTCCTGAGTCTACTGTAAGAAAGTAAGTGAACGGCAGGTTGGCTTGTAGTGATGTGTAGTCTTTCAGAGTGGGAAATACTGATCTGCTTTGGGCAAGTGAAATGCGTGGTGAATGATCAACCATTTGGGTTCATTTCTTGAGAATTTCCCTCCTTAGTCTGCATATGGAGTATTAGGTGATAAAGTGCATGAGTCAGAGGTAATATACATAGGTCTATCAATTTCTATGAGTGATTTGGCCTTCTGACAAAACAATTAAAATACATAGTGGAAGAATAGGTTGGATTAGCCTAGCTTCCATGCTTTATTCTGACTAGAGGCTATGTCACATAACACAACTTTTCCTAATATTTTCAGTCTTAACCTTCATTTACATAATCTTAGCGAGTTGGAGTCAGTCAGCGGAGTGCTACCTTGAATTCTGTCACCTAATGTACCCAACAGCTCACTCCAACTAGTCTGCAGCTCACTCCAATAAGCTCAAACATGTTTGATTTTGTCTTTAGTCATAAGGGTGGGCTGTGTATGCATGAGCGCTGACAAGCAATGAATGTTAATTTGGACATAGAGTGCATTTAATATAGCATTGACGAATAAGGAACGTGGATGTTTTGGACCTCATAAACAGAAGAGAAGCTTGTATGTTTGTCTGTTTATGTACCACAGAAAGTGCTGAACTTGCCATAGCTTTTAAGTATTCATACAGCACAGGCTCTGTCAGACAATAGTGTACTGTATATACTCACGTATAAGTTGGGTCTTGAAGCCCAAAAAATCAATCATAAAATCAGACCCCAACTTATGCACCCATTCAAAAATGCGACGCTTTATTTTTTAATTTTTTTTTACATCTTCTTGTCTCCTTAAAATCTCGCATCAGTTTCTCAGGCGCATCGAAGTTTGTTGCAGCAGCGCAGTTACCAATTTCTTTCGCCACTTCAATGACGTTTAATTTAAAACCGGCTTCATATTTTCTTCTGATCAAACGCCATCATAGATAAAGTATTCTTTTATGATAAAGGTGTATGAGGGTGTAAGACACAAAAAACACAAAAAAGTGCAAACGTCATAGTTTGGGTATTACCGTGTGGTCATGTAGTCACAATACATAGAAAAAAAAGCAGTGTGCTCCATGGTTACTCTCTCAGGTGGGCATTAGCATATCATAATCTCTTGGACCAACAGCGTGAGTTTCCCGCATTCGACTTATACGAACAACATTATAAAATACCTGAAATTATACGGTAAAATCAACTCCTGACTTATACGTGAGTATATACAATAATTGTGTGTCAGAAAAAGGGGTGAGTACAACTGTGTTAGTAGGTCGATACTCAGTTTGACATGAGCTCTAATTTTCAGTCATTTAAATTGATGTGGTCCAGCAATGCAATCAGCAAATCTGATATACCCCTATACTAGAAGTCACATAATGTGGATTCAGCTTAAGAGAGATTCACAGATGTTTAGTCTGTTTACCACAAAAAATTATATTAACTATGTGCCTCCTGGAGAACACCCACGTTACAGCATTGTCGTCCTCTGCGTTTAGCAATTCGAGATAATTCAAGTCTACAATAATAAGCTGAAAGAATCTGTGATATGTCTTGGAAAACTGTACCAGGAACCGAAATTTGTGACATATTTTGAGAGTCTGAGAACCTCGCAGTCTCAACTATAGCCAATTAGCAACATTCAAGAGTTGCAAGGGCAGCACTGTAATGAAACTGTGGCACCACTCCTTGTCTGTACCCCGTGAACCGTAAGTGGCCAAATCGTAGTGCGGTATGAGAAAATAAAGATTGACTGAGTCACGTGACCCATCGTTATATACCACAGTAGTGTAGTGCAGGCCCATGTGCTGCATACCATGCCTTCACATCCAGATTTTAGCAATAACAATCAAGGCTGTTCTCTTTTTCAGTGTTTTCAGCCCTGAGGGATTAAGATTAAATTAAACGTGAAAGGCTATCTCTGTTAAACTATAAGGCTGGCGGCTGTTTAAACACATATTCATGTTTTTGTTAGTCAACATGGTGTGTGAGAAAGGCTAATGTGAAGGCAAGCTGCTCTGCAATCCTCGACACACTGTGCATACATATGCAAGGAACTGAGAGATACCACACCGCTGCTTTTCGCAGTTCTGTGTGCTTACAGCCACTTGTCCATATACACTCTTCCTATCCTGTCCAGTGTGAGCTGACTACAGGAGCAGAGTGATGGCATGCTTCATCTGGGTGCACATGCAGGATTAAGTACTGTGTCATAAGGTGCGATGTGGCAGCATTTCAAGCCATGCGGGTGTGGATATGGGTTTAAGCCAAGAGACTGTCAATTCACTCACAACGATATAAAAAGCATATTAGAGTGCTGACACTTGGTCTTCCCAGGAGCTGCGTTTGGATCCTTGTAAAAGTGTTAAACTTTACCAATGACCCCTAAGAGATGTACAGTATACCAATTAACTCTTCTCCTGCCAAGCTAAGGCTTGGTGCTTTCTTTCATTCTGCCTCCGCTACACTGAATGACTCCCACTACTCAGTCAAGCTTCTGTCGTAAAATATCCAGGCCACACTAGGTCTTCCATCTTTTGTCTGACAAGAAAGAAATTCCAACTGAAGCACAGCACTGACAACTTGTGAATGCATATATACAGTACAGTAGTAACTCCGACACATGAGCACACTGGCCATTGGCCAGTTTTCAGCCTGCTAAAACTTGGCATTGGCCGAGTACTGATCACTCTGCTTGCGTCTTGTGGCTAGAGGATGACAATGGATAATTGTCAAAGCTTTCTCATTGGAGGAGCCAGCTCAGGCGATAGTCTTGGCTACTCTAACAGCTCAGCCATGCATGCAAGGAGTCTGTTTTGAAGTTGAGGCCTTGCCATGTCTCCAAATAATCAGTAGGTTTATAAACTAGGATTTATGAGGTGGCCCCTCTGCCACATAATTCTCTGAATCTCAGTTCAGATTTGCAAACAAGATTTATGCAAATTCAAAATTCACACAATGTGCCTCTAGCAGTGTGAATGCAAAAAGGAAATGAGAAAAATGAAAGAAATGAAAGCAGAAGAGCAAAGGAAGAAGGTGTGAGCGGCAGGAAGAAAAAAAGAAGAAAGTGTTAAGAGAAAAGAGGAGTAGAAAAAGCAAGAAATTAAAAAAAGAGGAAAGGAATTTGAAGGCAATGATAGTGACCAGAATGTTTCACCACAAGACTGCAGGCTCAAGCTCAATGGCCGACCCGCTGCACGACCATGACTGAGTCACTTAAGCTGCTTAGGCTCCAAATGTAAAAAGCAGATGGAGGAATGTCTTTTAAGTAGTTTTAGTTAAATGTGTCTCCCAAGTAAACAATAATAGTATTAAAAGGTAAACAGATACAATACGTTGTACAGAAGAAGGTGACAGTAAGACTGGGAGAAGCAAAAGTAGGACATACATGCAAAGGGCAGCAAGAAACACGATTCAAGAAAACAAGAAACTGGAGGAGGTTGCTGTAAGAGAATTTGAGAATATAATGTAAAATCAAAGGAAGTGACAGGAAAAGAAATGTATTCATCTCTTTACTGAAAGGGCTTATATTGGTTCTGAAGGTAGGACCCAACTTTGTATGGAATTTCAGGCACCCTCAACTCAAGACCAATTTT